>NW_021318580.1:666592-677030 GCF_001605985.2 Dendrobium catenatum | reverse complement strand
CTGCTAGGACGATCTATTCAAAAACCTTGGTTACTTCAGTATGATAAATATCGGCCAGCTCGAATTCAGGGCGATGCTTTGGACGATTTTCCTCTGATTTGAACTGATCGACCGGGATGATCGTGAGATTAGCCTGGATGATCAAGCCAATTTTAAATCATCCAGTTTGCATTCAGGGCGGTGCTCTGGCCGATCTTCTAAGATTTGTACTGATCGGCCAGGCCGATATCCATATCGGCCTGGATGATATTGTTGGAAACTTGCAATTAATGAGCTCCTTTGAAGCTCTTCTATTTAAGAGCTCTTGTTCAACGTTTTTGAACAATCTTTTGCTGCTGCCTTGACCTGAGAAGGCCTTGAGTAGAGAAAGAGAGAGAGGGAGAGAGAGAGGATCTTGTGAGGCTTGTTAGGGGATTCACAAGGGTGCTTTAGGAATCGGCTTCTGCTCTTCTTTCTTCTTAGAGTTCTTGTCGTTGGAAGGGTCGGTAGAGGTAAGGTTTTCGGCACTAGATTGTGGTTCTCTACCAGCTTTAGGTGGAAGCAAAAGGAGATAGGTCTCTGCCTTGCCGGGGTTGGCAAAAAGGACTCTTTGTGAGGGCTTCTCCTACCTAGCCGTGGGGCATAAGGAGAGACACGTTTGTAGTGCATACTTGGAGGGTGCCTCCAAGGAGTGGACGTAGGTCAAGTTGATCGAAATACCAACTAATAAATTTTTGTTTATTATTTTCTTGCTTCCGCACTTTAATTTCCGCATTGTTTTTGTCTTGTGGTGTGATTTGGTTTTGGTTTGTGATCTTATTGCTTTTGTTGAAAAGAATTTTTAAAAATACCAATTCACCCCCCCTCTTGGTTAGCTTGGGCCAGTTCTATAGGGCTTAACATCCCTAACGAACTTTCACTAAGCACATTATACTTTGACTCTTGTAAGAATATAAAGCATAGGAAAAGCATTAGCATAAAATAATAGCCCCCTCTTGGTTAGCTTGGGCCAGTTCTATAGGGCTTAACATCCCTAACGAACTTTCACTAAGCACATTATACTTTGACTCTTGTAAGAATATAAAGCATAGGAAAAGCATTAGCATAAAATAATAGAGTGCAATTCAAATGTGTAATAACCTAATGCTTCTAAGGTAGTCCTTAAAGAGCCTAAGTGCACCAATAAAAATTAAAATGCATGACAATCATATTGCTTAAAATAAATAAACATAGCAAGACACTCCGAGGAAAGAAGGAAGAAGCTTGCTAAGAGCAATTATGTGAAATCCCGTCGCACGCCTCCCTCATATGCAAACTCTCTTTTTCCTTCCCAAATCTCTATAAGATCTCTTCTCAATGCTCTATCTTCATAAAACCTAACAACCAAAGACTTGAAACAAGTATTAAAAGAGCTTAAAAATAAAGCTTCATAAATTAATTATATCAACATTGATCATACAATACGATCCCAGATTGTATAGTATTATTAGTTCAAATAGCCCTAGTAGTAATATACAAAGAACAAGGCATTGTACGATTATTTTAAGTATTTAAGCTTCTTGTCCATTATGATACCGAGCATCATCCAATATGATTAGTTCAATTAAATTGGATTATCATCTCATATAATTTGTGAAGAATAATTATTATCCCATGCAAAAATCAGGTCATATAGTATGATTGGTCAAATAGTACAATTTGATATGACTGTATCAATTAATCTAAATTTAATCTCCTAATTTCATGATTAATTTAGGCAAGATTTAATTATATCATATAATAAAATAAATATTAGATGATACAATTTATATAAAATTTAAATATCAAAATATTGCCTAAAATATGATTGATGGCTGTGATCTTGGTTTCAACTAATAATTCTGTATGATATGGTTTGTATAGTATGATGAGTTTAAATAGATTTAATCATATCAATTAGCTATTATAATAATTTTTCAAATATATGATTGTACACTACGATATGGATCTTAAATTATGATTAATTCAAAAACTTTACATTTCTTATTTTCTCACTTTCTCACTCCTCTGAGTGTGCACGTGTGTGTGTCTGCATGGTCTCTAAGTTTAGATTCAACCAATTATAAGACTTTGACTCAAGAATGGTAGAATTAAATAAAGTAAAATTATTAAATCTTAAGGACACTTAAACCTATTCTACCCAGTCTTGAATTGATCACTTTGTGCTTTATGTGGTGGACCTAAAATATTAGTATATAAGAACAAATATTCAATAATAATAATAATAACAATATATAATAGTGTACAACCCAATAATGTTTGTTATTATCAAAATCATAAGACTTAGTACCATATTTGCAATAATCTCTTCCTTTTTTATAATCACAAATATTGTTGGTTATGATTTCAAATTAATTTTGATATGTCTTAAACTCCCACTTACTAATTGAGTTTTTAAAAGTAGGGAGGTTTTTTTATTATTTAAATGAATAAACAACACATAGCCATGAAAAAAGAATAATCATAGCAAAGTAAAAGTATAACCTATCAACAACATTCTACTCTCCCTTTTGATATCACCCAAAAGGAGGAAGGACTAAGCATAACAAAAAAAATAATAAAAAAAACGGGATAAAAAAAATATAGACATAAATAATATATGCTAAAATTAAGAAGGTCCTTGATCAAGTGGTAGTGATGGTTGAAAGTGACGATGAAGAGATGCAAACTTCTCTCCAAACCAAGCCATATTAGTCTCATTCTACTATTTCTACTCTGTAATGTAAGTGTTGAAGCGAGTCTCCATTTGATTAAATATATGAATAAGTGTATCATACTAAGAAGGCTGGTGGATAGGTGCTAGTTTTTAAGATGGTGATGAACCTCCCTCTAACTCCTCTAGCTCAGGATTAACATAATGAATATTATGGTGACAAGTACTATGAATGATATGGAAAGAGCTATTTGAATAGAAGATTGGAAAATAATTTGGTGGTTCATGAAATTGAAGATTGCATTTTGATTCAAGGACATAGGCGAAGATATGTCCTAATGTAAGATTTAGCTTTCCATTATTTTTTGGATCTCTAATATTGGTAAGGTTTTAATGTATAGAATAATCAGTTTAGTTTTACTGAAATCAATCTCAGCCATGATGAAGTAGTTAGTGAGGGATAGAAGATGAATGGTGTTTATCCCATCTCTAAGTTTTGAAATTACTAAATTTTGAAGGGTGTGTTGAATAGTCTGGGCTCCTTGGACTTGGGTGTTAACATAAGGATTGTGGTTATTTACATAAGAATCCCTATGGGTAGTATTGATAGGAGTCCAATTGTGGTAATGGAGAAAGGCTAAAGATTGAAATTTTTTGCTGGTTGTACAAAGGTGCAAAATTTAATCTAAGTCTTGATATGTGATTTCTACGAGCTTCTTATTGACATAAGATTAGAGAGAATGTCCCTCACTATCTATTCAAAAGCTAGCAAAAATTCAAAAAGAATCTTAGAGTGTAATGGAAATGCATGAGTAAGGATGAATTGAAGGGTGGTGTGAGAAAATAGACTTGGTACCTGGAAGTGTAGAACATCCTAATTTATGATCTTAGAAGTAGTAATCTCAGAAGCCTTATAACAATGATATGCCTCTTCATTCGCTACTTCAGGAAAATTGAGATCAACTGGATGTTTGGAAGAACTTCCTATGAGATCCCTGTAATGCTTTCGATTGGCTATTACAAAGGGTAGGAACTTGTACAGGAATGCAAAAAGACTGAGAGTAAAGATTGGTGTGAAAAAGAACACTTACGATTCCTCTTTTTAAATAAAAATTATGCATATCATATAGTTCGATATAAGATCATATAAAACATTCAAAGAAATTTATTTCATCCAACATGATTAGTTAAAAGTTGGTCTTATTGTACAATACAATTAGAATCGTACTGGATGATCAGTGTTAAGATAGTCATCCTGAGGTGTCAGCCTAGACAATCATTGACTAGTCATATCATTTAGAATGAACAGATATTTGTACAGTACGATATGATATCAAATATCATACCAACAAAATTCAATTCATCCAACAATGTGTGCCACATGTTTGTTATAGTATGAATGGTATCTTCTTATAACACAATCACAAAGAATTGATCAATCAGAATCATTGCATATGATATAAGTTGTGATGCAACATTTTGTAAACATCATACAGTATGATATAGGATCGTATAGTATGATGTGACCAATTCTGAATTCGTGTGTGATGATCAGGAAAACTTCATAAAGAAATACACACACAAACATAAATAATAAATAGGAGCAATCACAGAATAACTTATATAAAAACACATAAAAAGTAAATATTTTAGTTTTTAATTTCCAATTTATTCTAAATCATGCATGAATGTTTATATAACCTAGTCTAGTTCTGAAGGTAATAAATGTGTTATAGGCAAGGGGCTTTATAAAGATGTCTGCAAATTCATTTTAAGTACCTATATGATGTAGTTTTATATCTCCCTCGGTTATATAATCTCTAATAAAATGGTGTATAATGTCTATATACTTAGTCTGGGTGTATTGGATTGGAATTTTTTGATATACAGATGGCACTACTATTATTACACATGATTGCAATAGTGCCGATAGGGAGACCATAGTCAACGATTTGTTATATAAGCTATAGGAATTTAGAACCACAGCTTCCTACAATTATGTATTCCACTTCAACGATGATAAGGCTATAGAATTTTATTTTTTATTAGACCAGGAGATTTAAGATTATCTTACAAATTAATAAGTTCCAGAGATACTTTTATATCAACCCCATATCTTGCAAGGTATGAATCTGAATAGCCTATGATTTTGAAAAATGAGCTATGTTTACGGTACCTTATTCTTAGTTTTGAGTTCCTAAAAGAAATATAAGAATTCTCTTAATAGAAATCATATAGGACTCCTTAGGGTCTACTTGAAATCTAGCACATAAATAAATACTAAATACAATGTCAGGTATGCTAGTAGTTGTTGCAAATCTAGGCCCAAGTATAATGATTTTAATGATAATAAATATTATTTTTTCTTTACTACTGCTATTCTTGCATATCTATTTTATTTGCTCTATTTACTAACTTTTCTGATCCATAATTTCAATTGCAATGTAAATCAGTTCAAGATCAGATAGACAAGGGTTGAGTCTATCTATAATTTTATTTTCAATATACTTTTTACCATTATTAAGTCAAGTTATATATCTGGTGGACCCCAAGCTAACTAACCTTATATACACAGATTCAATCAGAGTGCTTTAGTGAGTTAGAGATTTTTTCTATTTTTTGAACTAATCATCCAAGATCATTTAAAATTGTACTGGTCGATCGGTTAAAAAAACAAATCTTAATTATGACATCTTTGATAATTAAGATTTCTTAACTGAAAGTTCATTAGGGATGTTAGGCCCTATGAACTAGTCCCGAGGCTAACCAAGAGGGGGGGGGGGGTGAATTGTATTTTTAAAAAATCTAAACAAAAAAGAACAATATCATAAAACCAAAATCACCACGAAAAACAAGGCGAAAAAATTAAAGTGCGAAAGAATAAAAAGAACACAAGGGTTTATAGTGGTTCGGTCAACTTGACCTACATCCACTCCCCGGAGGCCCCTCCGAGTATTGCACTTCACCAACGTGATCTCCTTTAGCCCCCACAGCTAGGCGGAGAAGCCCTTACAAAACAACCTCCTTTTTTCCACACCGGCAAGGCAGAGAAACTAATTCCTATTTGCTTCCTCTTGAAGCAGGCAGAGAACCAAGATCACTTGCTGAAAACTTACCTCTCCCAACCCTTCCAAGGATAAAGACTCTAGGGAAGAAGAAGTGGAACAATGCTTGGAGCAACCCTTGTGAACCTCCAGCTCCTCATAAGGTCTCTCTCTCTCTCTCCCTCTCTCTCTCTCTCTCTCCTATCCTTTTAGGTTTCTCAGGTAAGACAGTAGCCAAGGATGTTCAAAATTGTGAACCAAGAGCTCTTAAATAGAAGAGCTTCAAAGGAGCTCATTAATTGCAAGTTGCCGACTTTATCGTCCAGGACGATATGGAAATCGTCCTGGCCGATCAATACAAATCTCATAAGATCGGCCAGAGCATTGCCCTGAATACAAATTGGATGATTGAAAATTTGCTTGATCATCTCGGACGATCTCAAGATCGTCCCGGCCGATCAGTTCAAATCAGAGGAAAATCATCCAGAGCATCGCCCTGAATTTAAGCTGTCCGATCCAAATCGACCAGGAGTAACCAAGGGTTTTTGAATGGATCGTCCAGGATGATCTTGCGATCGTCTAGGATGATGTGATCATATCAATCATCCTTAATTATTCCCATGATTTTCAGATCAATTTATGAATAATTATACAATATCATCCAGGCCGATAAAGAATCGTCCTGGCCGATTTCCAAAAATACAGAATACCTGATCATGACGGCAATTTCTTTCTGTATTGAGCATATCGTCCTGGCCGATACAGGTATCGTCCAGGCTGATTCATTAATTATGGTTGCCTTAACTAAAATCCTGATTAGATCTTCTATTTTGAACTCGATCGTCTAGGATGATATAAATATCGTCCGGGCCGATGTGAGTAAAAACACAAATTCTAAATCTCTCAAGTGTGTGTGTGTAGGGTTACTTACAATCAGTCACTTCAAATAATTACAATTGACTCAAGAAAGAAAAAGAAAATTACAGACTGACTCAATCCTAATCTACCTAGTCTTGAGTTGGTTCCTGTTATTGTCCAATCTTTGAGTCTTAAAAAGTTAGCAAAAAAGGCAGTCGTAGTGAAACAAGATTTATTTGCTATCATCAAAATCATAATCCAAAAAATAGGTTTGTAACAATCTCCCCCTTTTGATGATGGCAAATATATCAATAATCAACAATAATATAAAACTAAACAAGCTTTCAAATTTTCAAACAAAATAAGTATAAATATAATATAAGAATAAGTACTACAAACATACTACAAGAACAAGTACAAACATACTACTCCCCCTTTTGAAATCTCAAAAAAGAGGAGGAAACTAAAAACACAATATAGAAAAAGAAAGCAATCTACAGAAAATAGAAACTAAAACCACAAAAACGAGGGATCCTGATCATCAGATGGAGGTGGAGGTGGTGGAGCCTGTTGAAAGTAGCTAGCTAGCATAGTAAACTGAGCATTAAACTAGGCTATGTCATGGTCGTGCTGCTGTTACTGGTGAGTAATGTAGCTGTCAAAATGGGCTAAGTCCTCTGTGCGGTGCTGCTCGTAGTAGGTCATGTCCTTAGAATGTTGCTGCTCCTGTGCAGCAACGAAAGCATCGAAACGGGTCTCCCAATGATCAAATCTCTCCACTAACTGGTCAAACTGTGAGTGCTGGCGAAGAGGAACAGGATCAGGAACGGGAGTGGGAGCCTCCTCCTCCTCGGCCCCCTGAGGATCCCCATCTCCTGGGTGGAGATGAGTACTGTGAAGGACATTAAATGAATTGTTTGAGTAGTAGAGAGGCGGATGGTTGGGGTGAGTAGGATATTGATGATTGTATTTGGTTTCAAGAACATATGAGATGATGTGTCCCAAAGCTAGATTGGGTTTCCTCTTATGACCCAGATCACGGATTGTAGTTAAATGATCAATGTATAAATATATTAGATCAGTAGCATTAAAATCTCTATGGGGCATGATGTAAAAGGTGGTAAGAGAAAGTAATGGGGTGATGTGGATTCGGTCACCAGCTTTTGTAATTATGGAGGTGCGAAGGACATGTTGGATTGTCCTAGCATCTTTGATTAAAGAGCTAGTCTCTCCAACATGAAAGGGAGAGTTGGTTTGGTGTAGAAAATGATTTGCAGTTGACCAGTTGAAGTCATGATCATAGACAGTTAAATGCAACTTATCCCCGGTGATAAATAGCTGCAGCAATTCAGCACAGTCTTGATATGTGATCCCGACCAGGCGTCGATTCACATAGGAGGTCAGGGCAGAGTAGGCAGCATTTATTCAGAGATTTATAAAAAATTCAAACAGAAGTTTGGAGGCAAAAGGGACTTCTAGAGTAAGAATGAAGCAGAGAGAAGTGTGAGCGAAGAGAAGTAGTACTGGATATGAAAGGTAGGCAGAATTGATTATCCTGGAGAGAGTGATGCTGCATTCCTTGTACCGATGATAAGCTACTTGATCTTCAGCTTCCCAAAATAGAGGATCCAGAGTGGCCCTCGAGGAGCTCCCAAAAGCTTGACGGACTCTCTTTCCTCCAGCCATATTAGGAAATCAGTAAGTACGAAGGAGAGGAGAAGAGGTTTAAGATGAGAAAACATGGTTGGAATGCTCTGAATTTAAAGAATGGCCACATCGTCCAGGACGATTTGGTAAAATTATTGCGTACAGGCCGATTGGTCAAAAAGGAGATCCAATCGGCCGAGACGATCAGATATCAGCCAGGACGATTAGACACAGGCAATCATCCCGAGGAGTCAAGTCGGAAGACCATTGAAAAAGCAGATCATCCGAGCCGATCAGGTGTATCATCCAGGATGATGCATAATAATTGATCGTACCGGCCAAAGTTAAAACATTTTAAATCTCTGCCACGTGTATCGTCCAGGACAAAAATTGGATCGTCCAGGATGATTGTCCAATAATTGATCGTCCGAGGCCAATTTTAAGGATTTAAACATACTGACACATGGATCGTCCGGGACGATCTAGTGTATCGGCCGGGACGATGACCATAAATGCATCGTCCAGGATAAAAATTGTATCGGCCTAGACAATCAAGATGATTGTAACAGAGTTTGATCAGATCTTCCAGTATGATAAGGTATCATCCGATATGATGCGTTACAGATTAAGGCTTAGAAAAGTTCAGCAGATGAAATTTTGAAGAGAAATTATCATATCGTCTAGGACGATAGAGGTATCGGCCAAGACGATTTGATAAGAATTTGAAAACCAAGGAAAGATGGAGATCAGAGAAAGCCCCAAACAAATAAATAAAAAAAATTAAAAAGTTAACAAACAACAAAAAAACCAAAAAATAATCAAAGAAGAAATTTTTTTTTTATTTTTTTTTTATTTTTTTTATTTTTTTATTTTAGCAAAGCATCCATATGAAAAATTTCTCAAAATATTAAATTTTAGAGATTTAAAAGATCAATCAGTTAACAATAACACAATCTAAAAATGGTAGAATATTCGATCCTGTTAATCCCTAGCTCGAACTTCTTTCAGGGTAAAAATTATCTTTTGAAAACAAAAAGCTTAACTCAGAATAACTTAATTGGGTAGAAAGAATATCCATTTAGAACTTGGTTACAATGATAAATATCTCATAG
Organism: Dendrobium catenatum; assembly: GCF_001605985.2. Classification (NCBI taxonomy): domain Eukaryota; kingdom Viridiplantae; phylum Streptophyta; class Magnoliopsida; order Asparagales; family Orchidaceae; genus Dendrobium; species Dendrobium catenatum. The sequence goes on along the minus strand of NW_021318580.1, from coordinate 667,698 downwards.
ATAATATACCAAAGTAATTTGTCTCAATCATGGAATTTGAAATCAAGCCTTTAAAAATATCAAATAACCCATGAGTTCTTCTAAGTTTTAAAAGATTTGAAAAGAGAGGATAACTTGCTTTTAGTGGGCTCATTTTATGCCTCTTGTAACTTTGATTTGCTCTTTGAGCATCTTTTGATTTTTGATACACTTTTGTGTATACTCTTTTTATTCCAATTTGGCGTCTTTGCCTCTTCCCTTTTTTTTGCAAGCTAAATTCTCTTTTACAATATCCTAAAAATGATTCTTAGTTGTGAGTATATCCTCCAGATATTAGAGAATAGGAGCTCTCTCTCTAACATAGGGAAGAACTAGTCATAAAACACAATCCAAATCACATGATATGTGCAATGGCAAGATTTCAATTAACTTGAAAGATATATAAAAACTTTGGACATTATATATAGGATAGATTATTGTATCAAGATAAAAAAATCTTAATTTCAAAAATCACTTATTAAAATGAGCTAGACTTTTGTTTTAGAAAAGAAAAATTATGCCTACTAAAAGAGGTTAAAAAGAGGGAAAACATCAACGGTGTTTCTCCCTTTAACTGATGTAGAGATGCTAATCATTGGCATTAAATCTCAAAATCTAAAAGATTGAAAAATCATCATATAGAAAACTAGAATAGAAATAAAAAAGATCAAACTAAAATAACAAAACCTTAGTACGAAAAACAAAACCAACATTAAACAATAAATGCATTTCAAGAATTTATGAAGCAGCAAGTTTAAGTAGTTATGAGCTGCGAGCCTCCATTTGTCCAAGTATTCTATGCCCTCATGAGGTCTTTGGTGAGAGCAATCCTGCAAGAATTAACAGCTGTCAGATTTAGGAACCCAAATAGGTTTGGGTCCCTTCTCATGAAAAGTAGAATGTAATAAATGTTTGCTATGCTGTGAATTATGCAATTTTGGTCTCCACACCCAATGTGTACTACGGTGAACAGTGCAAGTGTGTGAGATGTGTTCTAGCATGCCACATGAAAAGCATCTAACACCAGGAAAAGGATTTCTTAAATGATTTGGATTGTAATGCCTCTTCCTAGGTCTTGGCTTTATATC
>NW_021318580.1:636582-665727 GCF_001605985.2 Dendrobium catenatum | reverse complement strand
GTTAGCCATCGATCAAAATTCAAAAAGTTTTCAAACTTTATTTTTATAAATCCCGCTCTGATACTACTTGAAAGTTCGTTAGGGATGTTTGGCCCTATGAACTAGTCCCGAGGCTAACCAAGAGGGAGGGGGGTGAATTGGTATTTTTTAAAAAATCTTTAAACAAAAAGAAACAAATATCACAAACCAAAATCACCATGAAAAAAATAAGTGCGAAAAAATTAAAGTGCGGAAGTAGTAAAAAAACACAAGGGTTTATAGTGGTTCGGTCAACTTGACCTACGTCCACTCCTCAGAGGCTCCCTCCAAGTATTTCACTACCAACGTGACTCTCTTTTAGCCCCCACAGCTAGGTGAAGAAGCCCTTACAAAAACACCTCCTTTTTGCCACACCCGTCAAGGCAGAGAACCTAACTCCTTTTGCTTCCTACTGAAACAGGAAGAAAACCATGATCACTTGCTGAAACTTATCTCTCTGAACCCTTCTAAGGATAAGAGACTCTAGGGAAGAAGAAGTGGAACAATGCTTGGAGCAACCCTTGTGAACCCCCTCACAAGCTCCCCCTCATAAGATCCTCTCTCTCTCCTTTAGGTTTTCTCAGGTCAAGATAGTAGCCAAGGATGTTAAAAATGTTGAATAAGTTCTCTTAAATAGAAGAGCTTCAAAGGATCTCATTAATTTCAAGTTGCCGACTTTATCGTCCAGGACGATATGGAAATCATCCTGGCTGATCAATATAAATCTCATAAGATCGGCCAGAGCATCGCCCTGAATGCAAACTGGACAATTAAAATTTTGCTTGATCATCTCGGATGATCTCAAGATCATCCGGGCCGATCAGTTCAAATCAGAGGAAAATCGTCCAGAGCATCACCCTGAATTTTAGCTGTCCGATCCAAATCGGCCAGGAGCAACCAAGGGTTTTTGAATGGATCGTCCAGGATGATCTTACGATTGTCCAGGATGATCTTACGATTGTCCAGGATGATGTGATTGTATCAACCATCCTTAATTACTCCCATGATTTCCGGATTAATTTAGGCATAATTATACAATATCATTTAGGCCGATAAAAGAATTGTCCTAGCCGATTTCCAAAAATACAGAATACCTAAATAGATCATGGCGGCAATTTCTTTCTGTATTGATCAAATCGTCCTAACCGATACAGGTATCATCCAGGCTGATCCGTTAATTACGTCTGCCTTAACTAAAATCCTGATTAGATCTTCTGTTTTAAACTTAATCATCCAGGATGATATAAATATCGTCCGGGCCGATGAGAGTAAAAACACAAGTTCTAATTCTCTCAAGTGTGTTTTGTGTAGGGTTACTTACCATCAGTCACTTCAAAAAATTACAATTGACTCAAGAAAGAAAAAAAAATTATAGACTGACTCAACCCTAATCTACCCAGTCTTGAGTTGGTTCCTGTTATCATCCAATCTTTGAGTCCTAAAAAGTCAGTAAAAAGACAGTCATAGTGAAACAAGATTTTTTTTGCTATCATCAAAATCATAATCCAAAAAATAGGTTTGTAACATTAACTATTCATACTAGTCGATTCAATATCGAAGTGGATGACTAATTCATATTATGAAAATAGCCGCCAATCATTATTTAGGTAATATTTTAATTTTCAAATTTTGTTTTAATTGCACCAGATGATACACATCATCCTAGATGATTCATGATAATCATGACAAAATTGAGCTGGTGATTTGTGGAGTAATATGGTTAGATTGATCAATTAAATCGTACAAGATGATCCAGCAATATCATATTGAATGATCTATTATATTTTATAGGACAATCCCCTATCTTTCAAGATGAAAAACTGTAGTTTTCTTCTAATCATCCCAGAGAATCATATTGGACATCCTGAGAGGGTTATAGGATGATATGAAGATCGTCGCCCATCATACCATATTATATATAATGGTCTATATTGTATCCTAAACTAATCATCCCATAAAATTACAGGATCGTACTAGATGATATATATAAATACTCATACTAATCATATAGGGCTAAGGTGATCATCCTAGATGAGAGGGCTATTTTGTACTAATCGTACATGATAATCTATAGATCATACTATATGATCTTTGTCTACAAGTTAAAATTTAGGGCTTCTTTCGAGACTCTTTTTTAAAGCTCTCTCAATTGTCTCTTGAGATAATTTGATGCTATGGAGGAGATCTAAAAGAGAGCTTTAGAAGGAAGAGGGAGAGCTTGAGAGAGAGGGATCCTTATGAGGAGCAGTTGTGAGGTATTCAAAAAGGTTGCTCCAAGCAAGGTGTTCATCATCTTCTTCAAGTTGCTTCTATTACTCCTTAGTGGCTATGGGGAGATCTTCATTAGCATTAGATCAAGGTTCTCATCCTACTCCAAGAGGGAGTAAAAGGATTCTCAAGTTCTCTGCCTTCACCAGGTGGGTGAAAAAAGATTACAAAGTTATCTACCTAATCCAGGACAGAGTAAAAAGATTCAAGCTTCTCTTCCTCACTAGGTATGTTGAAAGATTTTGTAAGGCTTCTTCGCCATTCTATTGGATCAAAAGGAAAGGTTCTTCTATTTAATGCAATACTTGGAGAGGGAGTCTCCAAGGAGTGGACATAGGTTATATTGTCCAAACCACTATATATCATAGTGTGTTCTTTCTATTTTTTGTATTTAACTTTTGCACTTTTTCTGTGTTCGTTTGGATTCTTAGGTGGTTGAGTTTCGTGCCATCTTGTTATTGAATAAGTTAGGTTTTGCTTTCGCCTATAAGTCTGTTGTTTAAAATATTCAAAAAAAAAAATCTTGCATGAGGAAAATTTATTAAATATTCACCAATTCACGTCCCCCCCCACCCTCTTATGGAATCTCCTAGTTAGTTGGAAGAATACGTTCGAAAAAATTACCACTTCTATGATATTCTCCTTTCCTCACTCCCCTGAGTGGTGAGCTTGTTTGCGACACGATCAACCAACGATATTACGCATCAACTACATTATAAACTTTCCCTCAAGAATGGATAAAAGATCAATAAAGTAGAAAAAATTGATAGAACCTCCTTAAGGAAACTTAAGGCTGATTCTAACGCAGGTCGTTAAGTTGCTACCACTGTTGCGTGCTTTATGGTGGAGGAGCCTGAAATTGTTATGTATATAAGCAACAAATAGCCACAAAGTAAAATGGACACATCTATATGACACTGACAACCCAGATAGCAATAGTTTGTGTATCGTATCATAAATCATAAGACTTGATAGCTCACATTTGCAAATATTCTCTTCCTTTTTGATAATCACATGGGTTCATAGTTATTGGTTATGAATTTAAAATTAGAATTTGAGTATCGCTCGTTAAACCCCCCTTCTAATTGAGGGTTTTTGAAATAAGGGAGGTTTTTTTATTATTTAAATGAATAAACAACACAAAAAAAAAGAATGATCAGAGCAAAGTAAAAGTATAAACTACCAACAACATTATACTCTCCCTTTTGATATCACCAAAAAGGAGGAAGGACTAAGCATAACAAGAAAATAAAAACAAATGGGATAAGAAAAAAATATAGACACAAATAATATATGCTAAAATTAAGAAGGTCCATGATCAGGTGGCAGTGATGGTTGAAAGTAATGATTAAGAGATACAAACTTCTCTTCAAACCATGCCATATTAGTCTCATTATACTATTGCTACTATGCAATGTAAGTGTTGAAGCGAGTCTCCATTTGATTAAATATATGAATAAGTGTCTCATACTGAGAAGGCTTGTAGATAGGTGCTAGTTTTAGAGATGGTGCTGGACCTCCTTCTAATTCCTCTAGCTCAGGATCAACATAATGAATATTATGGTGACAAGCACTATGAATGATGTGGATAGAGCTATTTGAATAGAAGATTGGAAAATAGTTGGGTGGTTCATGAAGTTGAAGATTACATTTTGATTCAAGGACATAGGCAAAGATATGTCCTAATGCAAGATTTGGCTTTCTTTTATTTCTTGGATCTATAATCTTGGTAAGGTTTTAATTTATAGAATAATTAGTTCGATTGTATTGAAATCAATCTCAGCCATGATGAAGTAGTTAGTGAGGGATAGAAGATGTATGATGTTTATCCTAACTCTAACTTTTTGAATTACTAAATTTTGAAGGGTGTGTTGAATAGTCTGGGCTCCTTGGACTTGGGTGTTAACATGAGGATTGTGGTTATTTCTATAAGAATCCCTATGGGTAGTATTGATAGGATTCCAATTGTGGTCATGGAGAAAGGGATAAAGAATTAATTTTTTTGCCAGTTGTAGAATGGTGCAAAATTTAATCAAAATCTTGATATATGATTTCTATGAGCTTCTTGTTGACATAAGATTGGAGAGAATGTCACTCACTATTGATTCAAAAGCTAGCAAAAATTCAAAAAGAATCTCAGAGTTGAATGGAAATGCCAGTGTAAGGATGAATTGGAGCGTGGTGTGAGAAAATGGACTGAGTACCTAGAAGTGCAGAACTTCCTAATTTATGAGCTTAGAAGTAGTAATCTTAAAATCCTTATAGAAATGATATGCTTCTTCATTCGCTACTTTAGGAAAATGGAGATCAACTGGATGTCTAGAAGAACTTCCCACGAGAGCGCTTAAAAGCTTTCCATTAGCCATTACAAAGGGTAGGAACTTGTATAGGAACGCAGAAAGATTGATTGGAAAGATTGGTGTGATAAGAACACTTATGATTACTCTTTTTAAATAAAAATTATACATATTTTATAGTTGGATGTAAGATCATATAAAATAATTAAAGAAATTTAATTCATCCAGCCTGATTAGTTAAAAGTTGGTCTTATTATATAATACAATTAGAATCGTACTGGATGATCAATGTAAGATAGTCATCCCAAGGTGTCAGCCTAGATGATCGTTGACTAGTCATATCATTTAGGATGAACATGTGTTTGTGGAATACGATGTGATATCAAATATCATATAAAAAAATTTATTTCATCCAATAATGTGTGTCATGTGTATATTATAGTATGAAAGGTATGTTCTTATAGTACAATAACAAAGAATTGATTAATTAAAATCATTGGATTTGCTATGAGTAGTGATGCAACATTTTATAAATATAATATAGTATGATATAGGATCGTATAGTATGAGGTGACCAATTCTGAATTTGTGTGTGATGATCACGAAAACTTCATAAAGAAATACAAACAAGCAAGTCACAAACATAAATAACAAATAGGAACAATCACAGAACAAATTATATAAAAACACATAAAAGTAAATATTTAAGTTTTAAATTTTGAGTTTATTCTGAATCATGCATGAATGTTTATATAACCTAGTTTAGTTCTTAAGGTGCTAAATCTGTCATAGGCAAGGAGCTTTATAAAGATGTTTGCAAATTTATTTTAAGTATCTATATGATGTAGTTTTATATCTCCCTTGGTTATACAATCTTTAATAAAATGGTGTATGATGTCTATAAACTTAGTCTGGGTGTATAGGATTGGACTTTTTGATATACAGATGGCACTACTATTATTACACATGATTGCAATAATGCTGACAGGGAGACCATAGAGGTACTTTTCTATCAATCCCATATCTTGCAAAGTATGAATCAGAATAGCCTATGATTTTGAAAAATAAGATACGTTTAGGGTACCTTTTTCTTAGTTTTAAGTTCCTAAAAGAAATCTAAGAATTCTCTTAATAAAAATCATATGGGACTCCTTAGGGTCTACTTGAAATCTAGCACAAAAATAAATGCTAAATATAATGTTAGGTATACTAGTAGTTGTTGCAAATCTGGGCCCAAGTACAGTGATTTTAATGATAATAAATATTGTTTTTTTATTTACTATTGCTATTCTTGCATATCTATTTTATTTTCTCTATTTATTAACTTTTTCAATCCACAGTTTCAATTGTAATGTAAATCAGTTCATGATCAGATAGATAAGGGTCGAATTTATCTGTAATTTTATTTTCAATATACTTTTTAGCTTTCTTTAGTCAAGTTATATATCTGGTGGACCCCAAGCTAAGTCACCTTACATACACAAATTCAGTGGGAGTGTTTTAGTGAGTTAGAGATTTTTTTTTTTATTTTTTGAACTAATCATACAAGATCATTTAAAATTATACTGGACGATCGGTTAAAAATACAAATCTTAATTAGGGCATGTGTGGTAATTAAGCTTTCTTAACTAATCATACTAGACGATTCAATATTGTAGAGGATGATCAATTCATATTATGAAAATAGCCACCATTCCTTATTTAGGTGATATTTTAATTTTCAAATTTTTTTATAATTATACCGGACGATATACATCATCCTAGATGATTCATGACAATCATGCCAAAATTGAGCTGGTGATTAGCAGAGTAATTTTGGTTAGATTGATCAATCATATCATATAAGATGATCCACCGAGATCATATTGGATGAACTATTATAATTTATTGGGCAATCCCCTATCTTTCAATACGAAAAACCATAGTTTTCTTCTATTCATCCAAGAGAATCATATTGGACATCCTGAGAGGGTTATAGGATGATATGAATATCGCCACGCATCATCCCGTATTATACATAATGACCAATATAGTATCTAAACTAATCATCCCAGAATATCACAGGATCGTACTGAATGATCTGTAGAAATACTCATACTGATCATATAGGGCTAAAGTGATCATCCTAGTTGAGAGGGCTATTTTGTACTAATCGTACAGGATTATATTTAGATCGTACTATATGATCTTTGTCTACAAGTTGAAATTTAGGGCTTCTTTTGAGACTCTTTTTTAAAACTCTCTCAATTATCTCTTAATATAATCTGATGATATGGAGGTGATATGTAAGAGTGCTTTGAAAAGGAAGAGGGAGAGCTTGAGAGAGAGGGATCCTTATGAGCAATAGTTGTGAGGGATTCACAAAGGTTTCTCCAAGCAAGGTGTTCATCCTCTTCTTCAAGTTACTTCTACTATTCCTTAGTGGCTTTGCAAAGATCTTTATTAGGATTAGATCAAGGTTCTCTTCCTACTCCAAGAGGGATTAAAAGGATTCTCGAGTTCTTTGCCTTCACGAGTTGGGTGAAAAAAGATTTCCATGTTATCTGCCTACTCCAAGAGAGAGTAAAAAGATTCAAGCTTTTCTACCTCACTAGGTATGTGGAAAGATTTTGTAAGGGCTTCTTTGCCTTGCTGTTGGAGAAAAAGTAAAGTCATTTTTTTAGTGCAATACTTGGAGAGGGAGTCTCCAAGGAGTGGACTTAGGTCATATTGACCGAACCACTATAAATTTTAGTGTGTTCTTTCTATTTTTTTTGCATTTTAACTTTTGCATTTTTCTGGGATTTGATCTTGGTTGAAACCTTTAATCTTTGTTATTGATAAGTTATTAGTGTTGCTTTTGCGCATAAATTGTTTATTTTTAAAATATTCAAATAATTTCTTTTTTGTTAAGTCATTTTTTAAATTAAAGGGCAAATTCCCCCCCCCCCCTCTTGGATCTTATAGTATGATTAATTTAAAAACATTACACTTCTTATTTTCTCACTTTCTCACTCCTTGAGTGTGTGAGTGTGTGCATGATCACCAAGTTTAGCATCAACCAATTATAAGACTTTGACTCAAGAATTATAGAAATTAAATTAAGTAATCTTATAAACTCTTAAGGACACTTAAACCTATTCTACCAAGTCTTAAGTTGATCTCTTTGCGCTTTATGTGGTGGACCTAAAATGTTAGTATATAAGAACAAATATCTAATAATAATAATAATAACAAGATATGACAGTGGAAAACCCAATAATATTTGTTATCAACAAAATCACAAGTCCTAGTACAATATTTGCAATAATCTCTCCCTTTTTTATAATCGCAAATATTATTGGTTATGATTTAAAATTAATTTTGATATGTCTCAAAATCCCTCTTACTAATTAGGTTTTTAAAAATATGGAGGTTTTCCAATTATATAAATGAATAAACAAGTCATAGGCATGAACAAAAGAACACCACATAATCATTAAAAAAAACTAATCAATTAAAAGTAAAAATATAACCTGCCAATAACATTCTACTCTCCCTTTTGAAATCACTGAAAAGGAGGAATGACTAAGCATAAGAAGATAGTAAAAACATGTTATTAAAAAAATAGATAAAAATAATATATATGTTGAAATTAAGAAGGTCCGTGATCAGGTGTTGGTGATGGTTGAAAGTAACGAGGAAGGGAAGACTACTTCTCTCCAGACCATGCCATATTAGTCTCATTATACTATTGCTACTCTTCAATATAAGTGATGAAGTGAGTCACAATTTAATTAAATATATGAATAAGTGCCTCAAATTGAGAAGGCTGGTGGATAGGTGCTAGCTTTGGAGCAGATGCTAAACCTCCCTCTGAATCTTCTAGCTCAGGATCAACATAATGAATATTATGGTGACAAGCACTACAAAGGATGTGGAAAGAGCTATTTTAATAGAAGATTGGAAGATAGTCGGGTGGTGTCAGTGATTGAAGATTATATTTGGATGCAAGGACTTAGGCAATGATATGTCCTAATGCAAGATTTGTCTTTCCTTTATTTCTTGGATCTCTAATCTAGGTAAGGTTTTTTAATGTATAGAATAATTAGTTCAGCTATATTGAAATCAATCTCAGCCATCATGAAGTAGTTAGTGAGGGATATAAGGAGTACGATGATTATCCTGTCACCAACTGTTAGATTTACTAAATTTTAAAGGGTGTGTTGAATAATCTGGGAACTTTGAACTTGGGTGTTAAGATGAGGAATAATGGATATTTACTGAAGACTCCTTAAGGGTAGTGTTGTTAGGAGTCTAATTATAGTCAAGGAGAAAGGCTAAAGAATGAAATTTTTCACCAGTGGTAGAAAGGTGCAAACTTTGATCTAGGTCTTGATATGTGATTTTTATGAGCCTCCTATTAACATAAAATTGGAGAGATGGTCCCTCACTGTTGATTTAAAGGATAACAATGAATTCAAAAAGAATCTCAGAGTTGAATTGAAATGCTAGAGTAAGGATGAATTGAAGCATGGTGTGAGAAAATAAACTGAGTACTTGGAGGTTTAGAAATTCCTGATTTATGATCTTAGAAATAGTAATCTCAATAGCCTTATAGCAATGATATGCCTCTTTTTCTACTACTTCAAGAAAATGTAGATCAACTAGATGTTAGAGGAACTTCCTACAAAATCCCTGAAATGCTTTCCATCGGCCATTACAAAGGGAACAAACTTGTATAGGAAGGGAGAAAGATTGAGAGGAAGAATTGGTGTGAAAAGAACACTTATGACTCCTCTTTTTAAATAGAAATTAAGCATATTATATAGTAGGATGTAAGATCATACAGAACTATCAATGGAGTTTAATTTTCCCAGCCTAATTAGTTAAAAGTTTATCTTATTATACATTATAATCAGAATCGTAATGGATGATCAATGTTAAGATAGTCATCCTGAGGTGTCAGCCTAGATGATCGTTGATTGGTCATATATCATATAATTCAGCATGAAGTGTTTTTTGTATCGTACAATATGATATCAATTATCATATCAGTCAAATTCAATTCATTCGATAATGTGTGCCACATGTATATTATAGTATGAAGGGTATGTTCTTATAGTACAATCACCAATAATTGATCAATTAGAATCATTGGATGTGCTATGAGTAGTGGTGTGACATTTTATAAATATCACACAGTACAATATAGGATTGTATTGCATGATGTGAGCAATTCTATATTTGTGTGTGATGATCAGGAAAACTTCATAAGGAAATACATACAAGTAGGTCACAAACATAAATAATAAATAGGAACAATCACATAACAAGTTATATAAAAACACATAAAAAGAAAACATTTTTGTTTTCAACTTCCAATTTATTTTGAATCATGCATGAATGTTTATATCATTTAGTCTAGTTCTCAAGGTGCTAAAGGTGTCATAGGCAAGGGGCTTTACAAAGATGTCTGCAAATTTATTTTTAGTAGCTATATGATGTAGTTTTATATCTCCCTTGGTTATATAATTTCTAATGAAATGGTGTTTGATGTCGGTATACTTAGTCTAGGAGTGTTAGATTGGACTTTTTGAGATACATATGGCACTACTATTATTACATATGATTACAATAGTGCCTGTCACCAAGGTCAAGGATTTATTATTTAAGCCATAAGACTTGAGCAACATAACTTCCTATAAGTATGTATTCCACTTCAGTGATGATAAGGCTATAGAATTTTTTTTTCTATTAGGCTAAGAGATTTAATATTATCTTACAAATTAATAGGTTCTATATTTAATTTTCTATCAATCCTATATCTTATAAAGTATGAATCAGAATAACCTATGATTTTGAAAGATGAGCTATATTTAGGGCACCTAATTCCTAGGTTTTGAGTTCCTAAAAGATATCTAAGAATGTGGGACTCCTTAGAGTCGGCTTGATATCTAGCATAAAGACAAATACTAAATATAATGTCAGGTATGCTAGTAGTCAAATTCAATAGAGATCCTATAATCCCACCATACTTCTCCTAATCTATAGATTTTAAAATTAGATCCTTATCCAATTAAATAACATAGCTCATAAGTGTACTTATTGTCTTAGTATTCTCCATCTCATATTTCTTCAAAATATCCTTGATGTACTTTCCCTAACTAAAAATACCAATTAACCTCTCTCTTAATTAGCCTTGGGCTAGTTCATAAGGGCCTAACATCCCTAACGAACTTTCAATAAATCCTACAATCACTTGATCATATTGAAACAACAAAAGAGGGGAATATATGGATGGATCCTACATTCGCTTCACCATATCAAAATGGTGAATATAGGGAATTTTGTGGAATGAATTGTAATGAAAGGTTGATGATTTGAATTCCATAAAACATATTTGGAGGTTTAGAACCCAATTTGATTTATAACACCAAAATGTTGACAATTTAAACCTCAAAATCTATTTCATTGAAAAGTTCTTCCTAATACATTGACTATAATGATACTTCTCGAGACATCCCCCATTTATGGTAACATAGGATGATCCCCTTTATAATTAATCAACTGATAAGAACCTCTATGGTAGACATTTTCCACCATAAATGGTCTTTCCCACATTGGCTCAAATTTACTGCCCATCTTTTGATAAGATAAAATGGATCTTCGTAGATGATGATCATCTTACCGCATTGAGACTTAGTTATCTCCTTCAATCCAGAAGATGACCCCATCTTAAAATGTCAAAATATAGGGATTTCAAAATTGACAGCAAAAATTATTTGTTCAGGATGGCTGACTGAGCAAATATTAAATGAGAGACGACCAAGGATTTTGTAACTACGGGAGCAACTACAGACCCACCCTCTATGTTAACTTGATAAAAAACTATCTTGATGTACTAATCAGTAGTTGTCACCACTTCAGTCAGTAGTGCAGTGAATGTAAACTGTATATTCTCAAAACTAATTCCAAACTTGATTAAGAGCCTTCAGTAGACTGGGAGGGGATGATGTTGAAGTTTAAGATCAGTTTTCCATACATTTTCTCTTAAATCTAATAGAAATCTATATAATTGATTGAACTTACTAAACTTAATCTGATTGTTGATTCAAAGGATCACACTAAACTTACTTTGGTCAATCTCTAAGGGGAATTCTAGATGATTAATGATGAAAGGTGAAGGGAACTTAACTAAGGACCCAAACCTAAGAAAAAACATAATTTTAAAGTGCATATTTAGATTGAGGATTGATTGCAGATTGAATTTAAACTTCATAATGTTGCAATCCAGGATCCCTAGTATGTGATTTTGATGATGACAAATAAGATTGATTGAATTATTACATTCTTCCTTAAGTATTTTAGATATTACTTTTGTCTGTGAGCACTAATATATACTGCTCAAGACTACTGAAGACTCAAGATTAGATAAAATATGATGTAAATGAGTATGTGATTTTTATTTTTATTTTTATTTTTTATTTCTTGATACTGACCATAAAAGAGTGTATGCAAATTGGTTAACCATGCACACACACATAGGAGGAGAGATTTTTTTTTTAAGTAATTTTTTTTAACAAATCATATTATACAATTTTCAATTGTACTATATGATCTATTATCTAAAAATAGGCTTAATAACTAATAAAAAAAAGGTTCTATGAATTAATTGTACTGTACGACATAGATCATACTGTACAATTTGTTTCAAACTAAAAACCCTAGCTGCTAGATCAATTTAAGTAAGATTTTCAAAATTGATTTTTGAACTAATTGTAATGTACGATGTGAATCATATTGTATGAATATTTGAAATATTACTAAAACTAACACCATTATTAGTCAATCAAATCCAACCGTAAAAATAGTGTTTTAGAAAACCTTGAGAAAAACCATCAATAGCATACTTTGGTAATCGTAACACTATAGAGGGTTATTCAATAATCGGTCCACCTTTATTTAAAACATACCATTTGATTTTTGGAAAATTCACTTGTCTACATTTTTGGAATCCATTAAGTATAGAATTTGGCATATGATTCAAATAGGTTATTCACCTCCATTGCATATAGTAAATGGTGTCAAAACTGATATTCCCTTTAATAAATGGAGCAATGAGGATAGCGAACTCGCACAATTAAATGCTAAGTGTTTGAATTATTTCTTTTATGCTTTAAAATCTAAATACTATATGTGAGTTTCTACAAGCACTATCGGGAAAGATATTTGTGATAGGTTGTGTATCACCTACGAGGAGCTAATGAAGTTAAACAATCTAAGTTAATTATTATTTTATATGACTATGAACTATTTCACAAGACACCTAGCGAGACTATGTCTAAAATGAAAATTAGGTTCTCCCAGATAGTAATATCCTTGCATGCACTAGGTATAGAACTATCAAATTATAAAAAAGTTAGTATGATTCAATGTTATTTACCAAGTTCTAATGATGCCAAGATAACTATAATCACTAAATCTAATGACTTAAATGTTTATGCCATTGACAACTTGCTTGGGTCACACATTGCTTACGAGCAAGGAGTGAGTCAAAAGCAAAGTGATGTAGAAGAAAAGATGAAGGAGAGAACAATAGCACTAAAAGAAAATAATTTTGATAGTGACAGTTCTATAGCAGATGAGGATAATGAAATAGACTTGATAATTCACTAGTTCAAGATGTTTTTGAAAAGAAAATAAAGGCTTCATTGAAAAAACTTGAGCAAAGGTAAACTCCACAAATCTACTAAAGTTTTGTCTGATATAATTTACTTTGAGTGCACGAAACTTGGTCACCTTCAAGCTGATTGCTCTAATCTGAAGACTCAACTGAATAAGGAGAAGGGTGAAGAGAAGCCAAAGTATAAGATAGGCAAGAAAAAGACACAAAAGTCTTTTTTGGGCTAACTCTGCCTCAAAATCATCAGAAGAAGAAGTAAAGGAGGAGGTAACAAACTTGTGTCTAATGGATAATTATAATCTTGATCAATCAGATTAAGATGAGGTATGTCAACTCTCTTATGATGAATTATTTATTATTTCTAAAAAATTTCATGATTCATTTAAGAAGCTTAAGAAAATGCATGATAATCTTAATAATGAATTTTCTATTTTTCCAAAAGTGCATGATAGTTTAATTATTAAATACTCTATTTTAGATAATGATCATATGACTTTATTAGATGAGTTTAATTTATTAATAAGAAGCATATTAATCAATCTAATGCACACAATTCCTTGAAAACATCACATACTAAACTAGAAAAAGCATTTAAGGAATTATAAGAACTTACAAGTCAATTATATAGCAGTGAGCATGAAGTAAAATTGGAAGTGGTAGGCCATGAAAAGCAACTGAATATTTAAGAGAAAAATTACTGTACTTAAGAATAATAAACGATCACTTTCAATAGCTCAGTGGCACAACCCCTCAACACACAATGCACCATATAGACCTAAGAAGAGGCACCATCACCCGTATAGGTTAGTAAACCCATTCCCTGGTGTTAGGTGTTTCTGTTGTGGCATGTTAGGATTGCAAATCAGTAATCAAGATTGAGATTATAATTTTTTATGATAAGAAAATATTATTATTCTGATTTTATTACTTTTTCCAGAATCTATTAGATATTTCAATTTATTTTTATGTGTACTAATGTTTTAGGAAAATGATATAGTACTCCAGATTTCTAAAGACTTCAAGACAAGGTAGAATAAGATTTCATATATTATAGTCTGTATATCTCTAGTTTTATTTCTTGAGTGTGAGAAAGTGTGATTATAATTAGATAACCATGTATACATATAAGGGGGGGAGTGATAAATGTTTTTAAGACTAATCATACTGTATGATATCTAAATGTATTGTACAAATTGACATATTTTTCCTCAAGAATGTAGTTAATCAAATTAAGGCTTAAAAATTTTTAATTGATTTATTGCATGATGTCAAGTCATATAAATAACTAACAGAGTACAAAATTAGGTTCAAACTAGATCATACCAAATGAACACATTTATTTTTGAACATTTTTGTATAGACGAGTGAGAGAGTATGGAATTAGGTTCGTACCAGATTATACCAAACAAGCATATATTTTTTTTAACTATTTGTATAGTATGATTTGCCTTCATACAAATAATTAACATAGTATGAAACTAAGTTTATCCTAGATCATTTCGAACAAACCCATTTATTTTTTGAACTATTTGTACAATATGATCTTCATTCGTACAAATGAATGATAGTGTATAAAACTAAGTTCGTCCAAGTTCATATCAAATGAAGCCCTAATTTTTGAAACTATTTATACTAGACAATCCACGATTGTATAGTACAAATATAAGACGATTCTCTTAAAAAATTCAATTTTTATGGTTTTTCACATATTTTCTATATAAAGGGTTCTAAAACTATGTCAATTATCCTTTGCTTTGAATTTTTTTTTTAGGATGGACCATTAAGAGTGTATTTGGGAGAAATTTTGTGAGTGAAGATAGAGAGATCTAGTGAAGGGGAGTTGTGAAGGATTCACAAGATTGCCCAAAGTGAGGATCTCTTTGTCTTTTTTAAGTTTCTACCCAACTTATTTGGAGGCTCTATAGAGAAGATCTTCAAAATTGGATCAAGGTTCTCTGCCTTCTCCAAGAGGGTGAAAAAGGATGAGACGACAGGCTTCCATCACTTAGAGAGTGTAAAATATGACAATTATCTGCCACACCGGGATGGTGGAAGAGAGTTTGTAAGGTCTTCTTCACCTTGTTGTAAGGGCAAAAGGAGAGTAATAATTTTTTAGTATAATACTTGGAGAAGGAGTCTCCAGGGAGTGGATGTAAGTCAAGTTGGACTAAACCACTATAAAATATGGTGTTCTTCTGTTGTCTTTAAATTTCTCTGATTTTTTATTTTTCTCTTTTTTTGAAAGAACCAAATAGTTGCATTAATAACTAAAAACAAACAAACTACAAGCTAGTAACATCTGATTCCTCCTTCAGCAAATTAAAAAAAGAAGGAATCTCATTCATAATAATGTCTTCCCAAATGAAAGAACTAAAGATTGCATAGTTAGCATAAAGATATGCTAACTTACTACATTCCTATCCATTCAATTAAAGATAAAATAATTGAAATCTGTGATGAAGGAGTGATCCTCCAATTCCTGTCCTCCTCTTTTAACAACATTCTAAAGAAATTTGATAATGTTTTTATTGTCACCTTCAATGATTATAAACCCCTATAACCAAACATCCAATCTTTGAGTACCTCCTTGATTAAATGAATAACTAGAAGCTCTAACCATGATATATCCCAATGAACACAAGAATGACCAAAAGCTAACAGAAGTCTCCCCCTGGAACCTCGAAACACGCCTCCAATCCCAACCTTATAAGATGATAATAGTGAAGCATCCACATTAATTTTGATCCAATCAGGTGGAGGAGGATGCCAATGATTATCCAACAACCTGAAAGGTTGATTAGCATCCCATTTACCTGAGTTAAAATAATTATAGGAGTTTGAAACTACAGCATAACTAACGGCATTAGTTATAATCACTAATGGGTTGCATTCTGTTTCACCAAGAATAAACTCATTCCTAGCCTAATACAATGTTACAAAACAAATTAACTAACTAATGATTCTGATTATCTAGCCATTTATAGTAGTTTTCAAAGGATTGAAAATCCCCAATTATTTAAATACTGAATTGCATCTTCCAGCTTCTTACAACTGATTACAACATGCTCAATGTCTTCAACTTCATCACATCCCCTTGGAAAATAATCATTCACTTACAATCTTCTATGTGATAAGTAATGGAAAGTAGGAAATGCATTGTTAAGAATTCTCCACCAAAAGGTTTCCACTAGTGAAATAATTTTAGCATATTTAAGCCAAGACCAATTTCTAGAAACAAAATAATCTTGCTCCAATGCTTCAACTGCTAATGCTAAAATAATTTTACTATAATTTTATTGAATAAGATCCAATTTATCTTCTGATATATCAGATTCAATATGTATTTTTTTAATAAGATCCACAAGGTCCGTCCCAAAGAACTCATTCAATTTCCTTACATCCCAACAACCATTAGAAATGAACATGTCAACTGTTGCTTCACTGTTATCTTGGGACAACACAAAAGTTGGACATCTATCTATATTTTTGTCCATAATCTAAGTATCTTTGAAGACATCAATGGATTCACCATTAGCAATATTCCATCTAACAATTGGTTTAAGGAATCTTCCTCCATCATTAATTATTTTCCAAGCAACTGAACCTACTTTCTTAGAAGTACAAGCATCCCAAATTGAGCCATATTTCGAGAAAAGGACCTTGTGCAATAATGAATTTTTGTCTTGATAATACCTCCAAGCGAGTTTGGCTCTTAACGGTCTAGTTTTTTAAAAAGATTAAAAATAAGAAGTTTTTTTATAAAAATTTGTTTAATTTTAAAAATTCTAATAATTGGGAAATATATAAAGTGGCTCATAAGGATGCTAAGAAAGCAATATGCGATGCAAAGACATTAGATTTTAGTGATTTATATAATAGATTAGATACTTAAGAGCGAGAAAGATATATGTATAAGTTAGCCAAACAAAGAGATAGGAGTAGTAAGGATTTAGTTCAAGTGAAGTGTATTAAGGATGAAGATCAAAAAATACTTTTCTTAGAAGATGATATTCAATAAAGGTGGATGAGATATTTTGCTAAATGTTTTAATGAAGATTATGAAACTAAGATTGACTATAGTGACCTTAGCACCCTAAATGAAAATAAAGATATCTGTTTTTATCGGCGTATTAGTAAAATTGAAGTTAGAGAGGCTTTAAAGAAAATGAAGGATGGAAAAGCTGTTGGGCCTGATGATATTCCAATAGAGGTGTGGAAATGCTTAGGAGATGAAAGAATTTCATGGCTTACTAAACTTTTTAATACTATTTCGAAGACTAAAAAGATGCCAGATGAGTGGAGAATGAGTATGTTAATTCCTATTTTTAAGAATAAAGGTGATGCACAAGATTGTGCGAATTATAGAGGTATTAAGTTAATGTGTCATACTTTAAAACTATGGGAGCGAGTTATGGAGCATAGGTTGCCGCATGTTACTAATGTTTCTCAAAATCAAATTGGATTCATGCCGGGTAGGTCGACTATGAAAGCCATACATTTATTAAGAGGTTTGATGGAGAAATATAGAGAAAATAAGGAGGATCTACATATGATATTTATTGATTTAGAAAAAGCATATGATAAAGTTCCAAGAGAAGTGCTATGGAGAGTTCTTGAAAAGAAAGGAGTCAATAATGCTTATATTCAAATCATTAAAGATATGTATGCAGGAGCTATTACTTGTGTTCAAACACAAGGTGGATTGACCAAGTATTTCCCTATTTCGGTTGGGTTACATCAAGGATCAGCCTTAAGCCCATATCTTTTTACTTTAGTCATGGATGTTCTCACTAGACATTTGCAAGAGGATATACCTTGGTGTATGCTTTTTACTGATGATATTCTTCTTGTTGTGTGATAGAAATGTACCCCTCAAACTTAAGGGAAAATTCTATAAGATGGTAGTGATGCCTACAATGCTTTATGGTGCTGAATGTTGGCCATTAAAAAAGAAGCATAATACTAAGTTAAGTGTGGTAGAGATGAGGATGCTCAGGTGGATGAGTGGCTTTACCCTTAGAGATCGGATACGAAATGAGCATATACGTGAAAAGGTTGGAGTAGCTCCAATAGAAGATAAGATTATAGAGAGTCACCTTAGATGGTTTGGTCACATAAAACGATGACCTTTCGATGACCCGGTTAGGAGAGTAGAGGTATTAGATTTGACTTATGTTAAGAAAGGTAGGGATAGACCTAAAAAGACTTGGTTAGAAAATATTAGATATGACCTTTCTTTATTAGATTTAAATGAGAATTTGACTTTTAATAGAACACAATGGAGAAAAAGGATTCATGTAGCCGACCCCACATAGTGGGATAAAGGCTTGATGTTGTTGTTGTAACAAGAGTGTAGTCCTTGACCTCCACAAAGCTTTGGCCTGCACATAAAGTCCCAATTGACATAGTGAAGCCCAAGACCTCCATCCTTTTGTTTAAGATAAAGCTCTACAAATCTTGTCCATTTCACTCAAAACTCCTTTCAAAATCAATGAAAGAGTAGAATGAAAGGTTGGATAAGAAAGTAGAACTGACTTAACAAGTGTGATCCTCCTAGCAAAAGAAATGAATTTGCCACCCCAAATTTTCAGCATTTTCAAAACTTTGTCTATGATGAATTGAATATCTGCTTTCACTAGTCTTTACAATGTTATCTTAATACCCAAATAAGAGAATTCTTTAACTAATTTGAAATCCATAATTCGAGTAATTACTCTTCTTTTCCTTCTTTCACAAATTTTGCAAACAAAATTCCTGATTTGGCAATATTTACCTTTTGTCTTATCCAACCACAAAAATCCATTAAAATACCTTTAATCTACTTCACCATCTTCAACCTTGCTTTAGAAAAGATAATTATGTTGTTTTCATAAAGTAAGTGGAAAATCATTGGACCATGTGGACAAACACGAACTCCAATTACCTATTTTCTTTACAAAAAGGCATTCAATAATAGTTGAGAGCAAATAATAAACAAGAAAGGTGATAGGGCAACCTTGTCAAAAACCACTCCTTGCATCAATCCAATTAGTAAATTTTCCATTGATTAACAAAGAGAAGGTAGGATTAAGAACAAATTCCATAATTAATTTAGAAAATTTGGTAGAAAAACCAAAATAATCTAAAGCTTTCACCAAAGTGGGCTATCCCATGGAGTCATAAGCTTGCTCCATATCTATGTTGAGGGAGACTAAACCTTAGAAGATTTAGAATAACTGAACTTGTGGAAGATTTCTTGGGCTACAAGGACATGATCCAAAATCGACCTCCCTTTCAAAAATGCCACTTATTCTTCAGAGATCAAATTTGGGATAACAAGCAATAGTCTATTCAATAGAACCTTGGAAACTACTTTATAAATGGTGTTGCATAGACTAATGGGTCTAAAATTTGAAGGAAACATAGAATTATTTACCTTTGGGATCAGCCCTATAATAGTCTCTTTGCATTCTTTACACATTTCCCCAAAATAGGAGTGATTAGCCACATTCTAGAAATCTTCTTTAATTATGGCCCATTAAGATTTAACAAATAAGTATGAAATACCATCATTTCCAGAAGTTATGTTCCCACCAACTTGCTTGATCACCATCTCTACTTCTTCTAAGGAGAATACTTTATTCAACATAATAGTATCCTCTTCATTCAAACATCTCCACAGTTTATGCCATCCATCCATTGAGCAACTTCTATTTCTCCATTTTTCTTTAAAGAAATAAAACAAAACATCTTAAATTTGACATTGATCTTCGACAACCAGTGCACTTTCATCTTTTATTTTGAGTATGAAGTTGGAGTTCGTTCTTGCACAAGCAAAGGCTTATGAAAAACTAGAATTGCAATCACCTTCCACTAACCATTTGACCTTAGCTCACTGCCTCCACCATGTGCATAACTGATCCAATGTTGAATTCACTCTTCAATTTTAGCTTTTAATGACCAGCTATCTTCATCCGAGAGATTCCTAAGATCTACTTCCTTAACTTGTAAATCCAAGATTTCTTTTTTAAGACTTTTGTTTGAATAATTTAAGTTTTTGAGCTTAGCTTTGCTCCAATAAAACAAAGCCTTTAAAGCCCTTCTCATCTTATAATTTAGAATTTGGGAAGAATTTCAAAAGGATTTCTTCCTCCAAGCCTCCCTCACCACCGCAACTGAAGTTGGGATTGAAGCCCACACGTCTTTAAATTTGATATTTTTCTTATACAAAAACCTAAATTCCAACAAGTTTAAAATGATCGAGCGATGATCTGATGCAATTCTAGCCAAGTGCCTAACCACCATACGATGTGAAGAATGTATAGCAACAGAATTTAAAAAAACATATGTCAAGCTTTTATTGGATCCGTTCAGCTCCAGATTTATTGTTGCACCAAGTAAACTTAGGCTCAATGCATCCAACCTCATGAAAATCATTGCATGTCAAAAAAGCCTTCATTTCTTTAGGTACAAGTGAAAAATAAAATCTTTTCCCACCATTTTTTTCCTCTTTAGAGAGCAAACAGTTGATGTCTCCCCCACCACCATAGATAAGTCTTTAGTCGAATGATATTCTAGTCTCTCCCAAAGTGCTCTCCTTCTATAAACATCCTTGCTTCCATAGACAGTAGCAATTCTCCATTTGCCTTTATTAAGAATATCTAACTCTTCAATAACAAATTGGAGAGAAGATTCCAAAACATTAAAAGTAGCCATGCTATGTTTCCATAAAACAATAATGCCTCTTGACAGACCTTCAGAAGGATCATGAAAGAAATCCCATTTATTACCAATTAGAAAATTTACATCTCTTTTATCAATTGATGTCAATTTAGTTTCAAGCAAACCAAGAAAAAAAACACCATGGTCCTTTACCACCTCTTTGATATATAGAGAATCTTTCTTCTTTCTATCTCTTTTATAATTCTAAAAACCTATGGATGACATCATAGAACAAGAGGGGATGGTATCCCCACTTTTTCTTTTATATCACCATCCAATCTCCTATTTCTAGAAACAATTTTGATAGGTCCCAATCCTTTAAGCTACATTGAACATTTCTTCTTAACATTTGAAGATCCAACCTCTTTGGTATCCAGCTGGACATTCATAACATCAGTTTCATAATCCAAGAGATCAACACCAGCTCCATCCTTAATGATATAAGCAACATGAGACACCACCACATCCTTTCACTGCTTACTATCTCCCATTCTTCAATTAATTAATTTAAGACATCAAACTTGTGTTGAAACTTGTTAAATCTAGAATTGGTAATTTAAAAATTAACCTTTCTTGGATTAAAAATTTTGAAGATGGTTAATGATTCATAGCAAGTTAATTAAAGTTTAAAAAAAATTCAACCATAGAAAAATAACTTGTAGTAAGTAAATATGCAGCGGAAATAAAAAGACACAAATGTTTATAGTGGTTCGGTCAAACACGACCCACATCCACTCCCTGAAGCCTCCAACTTCAGGTATTACACTATTACCAAAAGTGACTCTCCTTTTGCCCCCACAACAAGGTGGAGAAGCCTTTAAAAAACTCTCTTCCACCAATCCCCAGTGTAGTAGGGAACCGTCATCCTTTTACACCCTCCAAGTGTAGGTAGAGAACCTTCTTCCTTTTACACCCTCCAAGTGTAGGCCGAGAAACTTCATCCTTTAACACCCTCCAAGTGTAGGTAGAGAACCTCCATCCTTTCACACCCTCCAAGTGTAGGCAGAGAACTTTCAACTGTTCACATTCTCCAAGTTTAGGCAGAGAACCTTCGACTATTCACACTTTCTAAGTGTAGACAGAGAACCTTTGGCTGTTCATACTTTCCAAGTGTTGGTAGAGAGCCAGATCTTCTTGAAAGATCTTCACACTAGCAATCTAAAAAGATAAGAGAAAGAGTAATGAAAACATAAATTACACATAGAGATTCTTACCCTTGAGTAACCTTGTCAACCCGTCACGATCCAATAGGAAAAAATCTCTCTTAAACACTCTCTCTCACACTCTCTTCAATTGCCCTTTACCAATCACGAAGACCAAATGACAAAAAGATTGGGTGTCAGTCTTTAGTGGACCTTATATACAAAAGACATGAAAAACCATCTGAAAAACTGAATTTTTAAAATTTGACCGTCCACGTTCCTCCCATATGATCATATTTTGTATGCACAAATAGTACAAAACTATTACGTATGAACTAATTATGAATTGTTATGAATACATTTCGTACCCGATCACCGTCCGGTATGAACAGTTATTTTTCAATCTTTATATGTACGAAAAGTCAGGATGAACTGAAAGAATACAGAATAGAGACTTTCGTCCTAGGATGATCATAATGATCGTCTGTATAATCTTCATTGATGAACAAACATAGAACATCATTCTAGGATGATCAAGAACTATCGTACGTATGAACTTCATTTTTGACAAAAATAGAGGGCATTGTCCTGGGAAGATCAAGAACTATCATACATATGAACTTTGTATTTGAAAAAAAATAGAGAACATCATCCTGGGATGAAATTAATTTTTATTCATTCGATCTTCATAATTTTCAAAAATAGAGCCGTTCATCCCAGTACGATCCAAAAATATCATCAGTATTAACTTCATTCGAAGATAAAATAGAGGCTTTCTTCCCGAGACAATCAAAAAGATCGTTTGTACAAATTATACTTATAAATTTTTTGCTCATCTCTATTTGCTCCATTGCTCGTTAGGGTAAATAACTGACCAGATCATCCTGTATGAATTGATATCATACTATATGACCAGTTAAAAAATATGAATTCTAAAAACTCTCCCCCGGTGTGTGTGTGTGCGTGTGTGTGTGTGTGCGCGCTCAGTTACTCAATTACAATCACACTCTCTCAGACTCAATAAAATGAAAAAATACATACTTCAATTTATAATACACTCTAAACTGATCTTGATTTGAATTCTTCCGCAATCTGGAGAATGATTTCCCTAAAATGTTAGTACACACAAGAGCAAAAATAATTCTTACAAAATATGTTAGGAGAAATAATAATCAAAACAATAATATTTGGAATCATAAAAAATATACAAGTTGCAAGAATGTCAAACATGCAAAACTAAGTAGTAAGTATCTCAACAACTTGTTAACCTGATTAGGAATACAAACATAGTTAGATAGTAGACCCCCTCCTTTAATTGAAGAAGGAATATGCAGCAAACTATCTTTAATACAAGGAAGATTATATATTACCTCATTAGCCAACACTTAAACCCGAGAGGCTGATTCATCAATAACTTTATCCATTTCAAGATCATCTTTGTTCTTCACAGCAACCTCATTCTTCTTCATACCCACCAGCTTATTAACTCCCTCCTCCAAAGGTTGTGTCCAAGTATTCTTGAAGTTTGAATTCTTAAACCCAAGGTCCATAACCTGCTCTGTTAACATCACTAGACTCATCTCCAACCTCTTTAGCATAAATAGAGACATCTTTAGTAGCTTTAATAACATTTTCATTCAAATTTTTAGTTTGTATAGAGGACTGATTAGCATCTAAACAATCACTCCTACAGTTTTTCTTCAGATGTCTTATTTTACCATAGTTAAAGCAAAAGTTTGAAATCCTCTCATATTCAATTTTTTGGAATAACTTTCTTGAGCTTGCCTCCAGCCAAACACCCAATGGAATTTGCTGTCAAGTTTCATCCTGACACAAATTCTATCAAACTCTCTTCTCCCTAATTAGAACATGTTATTGTCAATCAAATATGGAGTACCAACCTTGGAAGAAATTCTTTAAACGTTAATCTCATCCCAACACTGTAATGGGAGATTAGGCATCCTGATCCAAATAGGAGCCGATAGCCCCTTTAAAGAGGTAGGCTAAAAGGATGGTGACTATTTATCCATTCCTATGATATGTCCATTGGAATACCATGGTCCACTAAAAAGGACCAGTTCCATTGAATTTGAGTCTTCAAAAGCACATAGCACCCATCCCATTCCAAGCAATGTCAAGTGCAACCTACTGAATTGAGACCATTGCCTTCTCAATTCCATACCAATGACATGATATGGGACGTTCTTTCTAAACACTTGACTACCAAAGATTTCTACAACTTCTTACTATTATTTATCTCATTTTGTAGATGTAGCTTAACCACCCCATTCTCAATCAAATAATCACCAAAATCAATATCCATAGCTTTAATATTTGCTTTTTTACTCCATGCATTTACTAAAACTTTACTCGTTTGATTCTTAGGGACGTCTGTCAAATTAACTAATTTGTTCCAGTTGCCCAAGTCTGTATAATAGCAGCTACGAACCTTTTCCATATCAGCTACTGAATGGAGTTCACCACCAATTTCACATGCATCCAAGAACTTCTTCCTAGCTTCCTCCTCTGAGCTATGAGCTACATTCAAATTAATTCCAGAGGAGATTAACTTTTTATTCCTCCCAAAATCCTTAATCACAAGTTTATCATAACCACCTTCTAAAACATTCTTCGAAACAGAAGAAAGGGAAGCACCATTAAATGATTTGAGCTCCAATTTGGATTCCTTCAAATATCCAGACTATTTCAGACTATTATCCAAAATATCTACCAACACATTTTTACCCATTCTAACATAATCCAATTTCTTCTTAGGCAGTGGAAATCCACGTTCATTGATAAAAAGAGGTAAACCAGATTTATACCTTGGTTTAGCATCCTGGTCAAACACCAAACTCGCAACTCCAAAAGTAGGCAGAGATGAAACTTGATTCAGATGAGGAAGAAGCCAAACACCATTCATAGATGATCGATGACCGTCAATGGAGCCGCCGCCCGATCATGGCCAATGACCCTCCACCGATATCTATGGAATCATTATTTTACAGAAAATTAGAAGTTAGAAAATTCACTTTCTCTCTCTATAATCTGGGACATTCTCTCTCTATAATTTCAAATCTAAAAACTTACAAATCTAATACATTACCTCTTTATAATTTCATTTTTTATTTTTCTGCATTTAAGATTTTGTGGTTGAAAAATCCTCTGTGATAATCATTTCTTTAAACAACTACATGTTTCAGGATTAGTTATTTAATTTTCTAAAATAATCTAAAAAATGTTTCAAAAATCTATTTTTTTTTTAATAACCAATTCATCCCTCCCCCCTCTTGGTCAGCTTTGGGACAGTTCTATAAGGTCTAATAAACTACATGAACTTTCAAGTATAATTAGAGCTAATTTCAAAAATTAAGGTTAGGACAACTTTTTGAAAAATGATCAAGGCTAATCTTGGAAACTAGAATACTGTTGAAGGATATTCGACCACTAAACAACCTTTATGTGATAACATTCCTTTTGATTTTTGGAAAACTTACATGTCTACTTTTTTGCAATTTGTTGACTTTCACATGTGGATATTAATACAGGAAGGTTAGACTAGACCTACTAAAATTATTGATGGCATTAGAATCAAAATATCATTTATTGAATGGACTTTAAAAGAAAGAGATTTAGCATAGTTAAATGCAAAATATATAAATAGTTTTTTTCTATGCTTTGAAATCTAAGGATTATATATGTGTTTTTACTTGTAAAACTATAAAAGAAATTTGGGATAGACTTTGCATAACTTATGAAGGAATAAATGACGTAAAATAACTTAGGTTGAACATTTTATTACATGACTATTAACTATTTATATGAAACCAAATGAGATAATTTATTATATGAATGAAAGGTTTATTCATATTGTTATCTCATTATATGCTTTAGATAGAGAACATACGAATTTAAAAAAAGTTAATAAATTTTTATGTTTATTATCAACTACTTATGTTGTAAAGATAACTAACATAACTAAGTCTACGGATTTGAATGTATATTATATTGGTAATCTGCCTAGATCTCATATTGCTAACGAGAAAGGTATAAATCAAAGATAGATCGATGCAAGTGATAAAAGGGAAGAGAGAAATATAAGCTTTAAAAGATGATGATTCAGAGAGTGATTAGTCAATGCTAGAGGATGAAGAAGATATTACACTTATGACTAAGTAATTCAAAATTTTTCTTAAGAGAAAGAAATAATGACGTCAGCATTGGAATGAAGGTAAGTTAAATAAGAATCTAAAAGTTACTAATGAAGTCACTTGTTATGAATGTAAAAAGGCTAGACATATAAAGAGTGAATGCCCAAATCTCAAAGCTAATCCTAAAAAGGAGAAAGTTGAGGAGAAATTTAACATTAGAAAAAGCAAGAAAAGAATGCAAAGACCTTTATGAGCTGACTCAGCTTCAGACTCTTTAGAAAAACAAGCAGAAGAGGAGTTTACAAATTTGTGCATAATGGCAAAAAAACTTGATCATTGAAATCAAGAAGAGGTATGTGACCTATCCTATGATGAATTATTTAAAGTTTTTGAGAAAATTCATAAAGCATATAGGAAACTTAAATTTTATTTGCTAATCTTAGTATTGAATATTTTAATTTATAATAAGAGCATGAAAATATTAGGAATGATCATGTAGACATTGATAACTAGCACATGGCTTTGCTAGATAAATTTGATGATTTGAATAAGAAGCATGAACTTTTGAAAACATCTTATAATAAGCTTGAAAATGAATTTAAAAGTATTTATGTGTGAATCTAATCAAAGGGAACATGATTTGAAGATTGAAAATTTAATTTTGGAAATTACAAACTCATATCTTTAAATAAAATTAAAAGTTTTTAAGGAAAATAAGTCAGCTATCACACTTGAACAATTTTATAATCCTAACCATAAGCATATAAGTTCAAAACCTAGGAAAGAGATTATAACTCATATAGATTAGTAAATCATTTTCCTGGTGTTAAATATTTTTTATGTAGAATGTTGGGCATATTTCCATCATTTTCACTATTCATAAATAAACACATTTAGTATGGGTCTAAGATGCAACAAACACAAGATATCAAACATGCATATGGATTATCATTATCAAGATGTGAACCTAAATTTATTTGTGTTCCCATGTCTAAAGTTTGATAATTTTATAGAAATGCTCTCATATAAGACCTCGTGAGAGCATTTTGTACCTGGATAATGAATGTTCAAAATATATGACTAGACATGTAAATCAATTTATATTATTAGAGGCTAGGACCAGAGGCAAAGTGACACTTAGAGATAACCCCATAAGGAAAGTGGTAGGTTCAGGTATGATTGTTAACATAAATAATTTTTTGATTGAAAATATTTTATTGGTAGAAGGCTTAAAATATAACTTGTTAAGTATTAGTCAGCTTTATGATAAGGGTTTTAACATAAATTTTTTTCCTACAACCTACATTATAAGCTAAAATGGAGTTAATGTGTTGTATGGAGATAGGGTAAAAAATATTTACATGCTAGATTTAACTTATGCTAAATCTTCTAATACTTTTTGCCTAAAATCTATTGCTGGTGAATCTTGGTTATGGCATAGAAGACTTTGTCATGTAAGCCTAAAAAATCTTAGAAAAATTACCCAAAGGAATTCGTTAGGGGTATAACTAAATTAAACTTCACTAAGGATCACCTGTGTAATGTGTATTAATTAGGAAAACAAATCAATTCCTCCTTTACTTTAATTAAAGATCTTAGAACTAGCAAACCCATAGGAGTCCTTCACATGGATCTCTTTAGACCTATTAGCACAGTAATTCTAGGAGGGAATATTTTTAGGTATGTGATTGTTAATGATTATTCTAGGTTCACTTAGATGAAATTCTTATCATATAAGAGTGAATCATTTGATGAGTTTAGAATTTTTTTTACATGGATTCACAGGAAGCTAGGCTTTGAAATTCTTGCAATTTATAGTCACCATGGTGGAGAATTTAAAAATGAAAATTTTGAAGTTTTCTATAATGGGCAAGGAATAGATCATAACTTTTTAGCTCCTAAAACTCTTCAATAGAATGGGGTTCTTGAAAGAAAAAATAGAACTCTGATAGAAGCTGCTAGAGCTATGTTGGCTGAATATTCACTTTCTAAATATTTTGGGTTGAAGTAGTTAATACATTTAGTGAGCATTAGATTTAAGTTGGATAAGACACCCCATAAACTTCTTAAGGGTAAGACACCCAACCACTAACATCTACATGTCTTTGGATGTAAAGTGTTTATTCATAGAAATGGTAAAACTCTTTTAGGAAAATTTTATCCTAAATCTGATGAAGGAATTTTTTTAGGATATTCAAGTGTTGGTAAATCTTATAGAGTTTTTAACAAAAGAATATTGGTAGTAGAGGAGACCACTCATGTAGTTTTTTATGAATTTGATATTTCAAGAGTAAAAGTTTGTTAGGGATGTTAAGCCCTATAGAACTGGCCCAAGCTAACCAAGACGGGGATGAATTGGTATTTTAAAAATTTCTTTTCACAAAGAATTAAAATCACATAAACCAAAATCATACCACAAAAATAAATGCGGAAATAAAAGTGCGGAAGCAAGAAAGCAAGAACACAGAAATTTATAGTGGTTCGGTCAACTCGACCTACGTCCACTCCCCGGAGGCGCCCTCCGAGTATTGCACTACAAACGTGACTCTCCTTTAGCCCCCACAGCTAGGCGGAGAAGCCTTTACAAAGCACCTCCTTCTTGCCACCCCGGCAAGGCAGAGAACCTACCTCCTTTTGCTTCCTCCTGAAGCTGGCAGAGAACCACAACCAAAAGCTAACTCCTTACCTCTACCGACCCTTCCACAGATGAGAAACTCTAGACGAAGAACAAGCAGAGCGATCCTTGAAGCAACCCTTGTGAATCTCCTCACAAGCTCCCCCTCACAAGATCCTCTCTCTCTCCCTCTCTCTCTTTCTCTCCTCAAGGCCTTCTCAAGTCAAGGCAGCAGCCAAAGGTCTTCCAAAATATTGAACAAGAGCTCTTAAATAGAAGAGCTTCAAAGGAGCTCATTAATTGCAAGTTG
>NW_021318580.1:599433-629170 GCF_001605985.2 Dendrobium catenatum | reverse complement strand
TTCCTGATCAATTAAGGCATAATTTGAGAATTTTGTCCAGGCCGATCAATGATCGTCCTGGCCGATAATTTAAAAATACAGTATACCTTAATTGTCTATGGTGGAAACTTATTTCTATTTTGAGCTTATCTTCCTGGCTGATACACGTATCGTCCAGGCCGATATGTTAATGACGCCTGCCTTAACTAAGAATCCTTATTTAGACTTTCTGTTTTAAGCCTGATCGTCCAGGATGATGTAAATATCGTCCTGGCTGATATGAGTAAAAACATAAATTCTAAGTCTCTCAAGTGTGTGTGTAGGGTTACTTAGCATCAGTCTATTTGACCATTATAAGTAGACTCAAGAAGTGAAAAACAAAAGTACAGATTGACTCAACCCTAAACCTACGCAATCCTGAACTGGCTTCGTCTATTCATCCGATCTTCGATTCCTGAAAAAGTTAGAAGCAACAAGCAGTCCAAGAGAAATAGTGTTTGTCAATCATCAAAACATAAGCCATGAAAATAGATTTGTAATAAAGAGGGTCTAGGTTGGAAGAAGAAAATATTAAAGAAACTACCCATGGAATTAAAAATGCAAATCTTAAAGAAATAGCTGGAATAAAAAATAAATTTCATAGAGAATAGAAATATTCTAAAATTCATCCTTAAGAACTAATTTTAGGAGGCCCGAGTAAAGGAGATAGGATTAGGCATGGACTTAGTGAAGAAGTGAACCACTCAATATTTATTTGAGTGATTGAACCCACTATATAAATAAATCACTTTTTGATGATTTTTTTTATTTTGGCTATACAAGAAGAGTTCAATTAAATTAATAGAAATGATGTTTGAGAGTTGGTAGAAAGACTAAATAATTAAAGTATTGCTGGAACTAAGTGGGTTATCAAAAATAAGATCAATGATTCAGGTGTAGTTGTTAGAAATAAGGTAAGATTAATTGCCAAGCGATACAATTAAATATAATGAATTTATTTTGAGGGGAATTTTTTCCCTTTAGCCAGAATTGAAGTAATAAAGGTGCTTAAAGAATTTATTAGTTTAAAAGGATTTAAATTATTTCAAATGGATGTTAAAAGTTCCTTTCTTAATGGGTTGATAAGAGAGGATGTTTATGTTGAGCAACCTCCAGGTTCTTGAAATTTAAATTTCCTAATCATGTGTGTAAATTGAAGAAAGAATTGTATGGACTAAAGAAAACACCTAGGGCATGATATGAAAGGCTAAGCATTTTCCTATTAGAAATATCTTTTGTTAAAAGGAGTGTGGACGCCACTCTCTTCATAAAAATAGTAGGAGATGACATTCTCATTGTTCAAATTTATGTTGATGATATCTAGTTTAGATTCTCTTAAAAAAATCTTTGTGGTGATTTTTCAAATTAAATGAGTAATGAATTTGAAATGAGTTTGATTGGAGACTTAAGTTACTTTCTTGGTTTTAGCATAAAGCAAAGAGAGGATGGCACCTTTCTTAGTCAGTCAAAGTATATTAAGGACGTCCTTAAGAAATATGAAATGGATAAAGCTAAACCAATAAATGCTCCCATGAGTTTCTCAAGTCAGTTAGATAATGACTCTAAAGGAAAATCTATTGGTAGAAAAAAAAAATAGAGGGATAATTGGATCATTACTTTATTTAACTACTAGCATACCTGATATAATATTTAGTGTTTGTCTTTATGCTAGATTTCAAACTGATCCAAAAGAATCCTATGTGACTGATGTTAAAATAATTTAGAGATATCTTTTAGGAACTCAAAACTTAGGGATTTGGTATCTTAGGCACAAACTTCTTTTAAAATTTTTAGATATTCTTATTCAAAGTTTGCAGGATGTAGGGTTGATAGAAAAATAACTTCTCAAATGTGTTAATTTATTGGAAACTCTTTAGTTTCCTGGTCTAGTAGAGAATAAAATTCAGTAGCCCTTTCTATTGCTAAAGAAGAAATATTGCCTTACGAAGTTGTGTAGCATGGGTTCTTTGGTTAAAATAATAACTTATGGATTTAGGTTTTTCAATTGGTACAATTCCAATTTTTTATGACAATATAAGTTCCATTTATATATCAAAGAATCTAATCCAGCACTCCATGACTAAGCATATAAATATAAGGCATCACTTCATGAGGGACATGTTATCAAAGAAGAAATTGAGCAACATCTTGTAACTTCTAAAAATCAACTTACGGATATTTTTATTAAACCACTGGTTTGTAAAACTTTCAGTACCTTAAGAATAAGATTTAGTGTTATTGATATTGATGGTTATAAAATTGTAGGTCTATAAAATATGATTGCATATAATATATATTCCTTTTCTTTTCTTATGTTTATAATTTTATTCTGGTTTCTATTTTCAGTTTGTCCTATTAGTACCTCTTTATTTTATTTTTTGACTTATCCTTTTATAATTTTGTGTTGAATGGGTCTTATTTGGTTTATGTTAGAAAAGTGTCTTGATCATCATGTGCAAATTCAAAATTTGATTTCCATTCGTACTATACAAATAACTTTTAGGCTATACAAATTCTTCAGATTTTTCATTACCCCTTTTCTATGATGGGCAGCTAAATTTTTTATTTCTTTTTATGATAATCGTATAGTATGAACACCTCATTTTCTATACAAATCATAAATCATTTATTTATGTGAAAACGTGGTAAAAATGCTTCAAGATGAATTCATTTAGGGTTATTACTATGTGAGAATTATCCTGAAAGAACACTTATATGTCAGTATGATCAAGTTATTAATTTGCATACATATGAATTTAATCGGTATGTATGATCATTATTGATAAATTGTCTTAAATAAACACCTGTTCATTTGTATGATCAGGTTTGGTCAAAGGTCCTACGAAATGACTTATCGGTAAGTTAACTTTATGAAAGTCATTTTACTATAATAACTATTCTTGATGGTTTATATTCATATGTATGAACCCAATTTCGTATTGTACGATGTTCAAAATTGTATGTATGAACTCACTTTTGTATTGTACAAAATCATCTGATTTCTAAAAATTGGAAGCTATTCTTTGAATATATTCACATTCTATTCCACATTTAGCCCTTTTTAATCCTTGTGTTCAATCCTTTTCAAATGGCAAGCAACATAAATGGGAATGTCATTCCAAAGGAAGTTCATCTCATTCAGAACGTGATGATAACTTTCTTTCAAGAGAGAATGAACAAGCTAATGATCAGTTTGTTCAAGCTAAGATTACTCTGTCTCATCTTCTTATTCAAGAAGACATCAATTTTTTAATTATGCCTATTTTTTACTCCACTCAATTTTCTTTCATTCTCACTTTGATCTACATATCTCACTCTGACAATTTTTATTATTTTCTTACTAATATGAGAATGAGAGAAAACAACACTATAACGTCCTCATATGTCTTTCACCAATGAGCAAAAATCAATAAAGAGGATTTAGACACATTTTTACATCATAGAACTGAAGGTGTTTGCGCAAATTCTATGATTTCAAGAAGTGATTTGATTGGTTTGTTGTAAATCAAACTCTTAGGGGTATACCTTCAATCCAACACTTACCCCTTGTTCATAATTTGAATAAAAATTCCAGAATCATCCAGCATGTTTTAAAAACCTCCATTATTCCTAAAGATGGTGATTGAATCAATATCACTCCATTGCTTAGTATAGTAAAATACTATCTAATATCAAATACTCCATTTGATGAAGCCCAGTTGATTCTAGACTACATTAATAACCTTAATGATATCTCCCTACCACTAGAAGGACGAAGAATACAGACTTTGAATACTTGATTACGTACATCCTTCAGAAGAAATATAATCTTATTCATCCTAATCCCCCAAATAATCTGCCCATATATTTTAATGATGTTTCATTTTGCATTCATTCCCACCAGGATCAAGGGGATGAGGGAGATGAATTTGATGAAGAAGGACTTGCTCCTGCACCTACTCCTGCTCCTGGACTTGAGCATCAATTCTTCAAGATTTCATCTAGAGATTTGATTGCCATGAGTCTCATATAGATCAACAATTTAATCATGTTTAGACTCGTTTAGACCATCAAGACTATAGATATAATGACCACATGAATTGGGTGAGAGGATAGTTTGATTCACTTAATACTAAGTAGGTACCATCAAAAGCAACTTTATCAAGTTCAGTCCACCACCTCCTCCTCCAGATCAAGATCCTTTAGGTTTTTAGTTTGGTCATTGATTATTATATGTTTTATTATTTTAATTTTTATAATGTTGAATTTAGATTTTGTTGTTTGGGATTATTATATTTTTATTATGATTGAGTAGTGTTATTTAAAAAAATGGATTTGTGCTTAATGAATATTAAAAATCTAATCCTAACAAAGATAAAGCTGAGGATAAAATGAATATTACGAAGGGAAAGAAAAGAATGTAAAGAGCTTTCTGGGTTAACTCAGGTTCTATTCTTCAAAAATAAAAGCTGAAAAGAAGGTTATGAATTTGTGCTTAATGAAAGATAATCTTGATCATTTATATCAAGAGGATGTATATGACCAATCTTATGATGAATTGTTCAAAATTTATGAGAAAATTCATAATGCATATAGGAAACTAAAAAAATTGCATGTTAACCCTAATATAGAGTATTTGAATCTACTAGAAGAAAATAAAAATCTAAGAAATGATCATGCAAACATAAATAGCAATCACATGGCTTTCTTAGATGAATTTGATAATTTGAATAAGGAGCATGATTTATTGAAAACATCTAACAATAAACATAAAATTATTTTAAGGTGTTTATGGTGGAAATAAATCAAAAAGAACAAGAATTGAAGGTAAAAATTTTGATTTTTAAAAATACAAATTAATATATTCTAGAAAAATTGAATGCTTTAAAAAAAAAATAAAGTACACCCATAATTAAATAATTTTATAATCATAATCAAAAGCTTAAAAATTCAAAACCCAAGAAAATATATTATAACTCATATATACTAATAAATCTTTTTCCTGGTGTTAAATATTATTCATGTCGCATATTGTGTTGCATTTCCCACACTTGCATTATTCATCATAAAACATATTTAGTGTGGAGACCTAAGATGCATCAATCATAGCATATTAAATATGCATCTAGATTATCATTGTCAAGAGGAGAACCCAAATTTATTTGGGTTCCCAAGTCTAACATTTGATAATGTTGTAGAGACGCTCTCACACAAACCCTCATAAGAGCATTTAGTATCTGGATAGTGGATGTTCAAAACATATGACTAGAGAAACAAATCAATTTTTATATCTAGAGGCCAGGACTAGAGGCAAACTAACACTTGGAGATAATACCAATAAGAAACTGGTAGGTTCAGGTATGATTGGTAACACAAAAAAATTTTTGATTGAAAATGTTTTAATGGTTAAAGTATTAAAATATATTTTTCTAAGTATAAGTCTTTATGACATGGGTTAAAATATAAAACTTTTACCTACAAGCTCTATTATAAACCAAAATGGAGTTCATGTGTTGCATAGAGATAGGGTAAATAATATTTACATGCTTGATTGAAATTATGCTAAATCTTCTAATACTTTTGTCTAAAAATTATTGTTGATGAATCTTAGTTATGGCATAGAAGACTTTATCATGCAAGCATGAAAATCTCAAGAAGATTACCCAAAAGTAATTTATCAAAAGAATACCCAAACTAAACTTTACTAATGATCGCCTGTAAGATGCATGTTAAGTAGGGAAATAAGTAAAGTCCTTCATTCATTCAATTAAAGATCTTAGAACTAGCAAACCATTAGAAGACCTTCACATGGATCTTATTGGACTTGTTAGCACTGTAAATCTAGAAGGGAAATTTTTTAGATATGTAATTTTTAATGATAATTTAAGATTCACTTAGATTAGATTCTTATCACATAAGAGTGAATCATTTGATGAGCTTAGAAATTTTTCTACTTGGATTCAGAGGAAACTAGGTTATGAAATCCTTGTAATTCATAGTGACCAGAAAAGAGAAGTTGAAAATTAAAAATTTGAAGTTTTATACAAAGAGCAAGGGATAGATCATAATTTTTCATCTTCTAGAACCCCTTACCATAATGGGGTTGTTGAAAGAAAGAACAAAACTTTGGTAGAAGCTGCTAGAGCCATGTTGGCTGAATATTCACTTCATAAATATTTTTGGGATGAAGCAGTTAATACAACTTATTATATTCTGAATATGGTGAACATTATATCTAAGTTGAATAAGACACCCTACAAGCTTCTTAAAGGTGGGATCCCCAACCTCTCATATCAACATGTCTTTGGATGTAAAGCATTCATTCATAATAATGGAAAAACTCTTTTAAGAAAGTTTAATTCTAATTCTGATGAGAGAATCTTTCTAGGATATTCAAGCATTAAAAAATCCTATAGAGATTTTTTTATAAAAGAACTTCGATACTATAGGAGACAACTCATGTAATTTTAGATTAATCTGATATTACTAAAGGGTCTAGGTTGGAAGAAGAAGATATTGAAGAAAATATCCAAGGAATTGAAAATGTAAATCTTGAAGAAAAGGTTGGAATAGAAAATTAATTGCCTAGAAAAAAGAAATATCCTAAAAGTCATCCTAAAGAACTAATTTAAGGAGACCCGAGCGAAAGTGTTAGGAATAGGCATGAGCCTAGAAAAGAAGTGAATCACTCAACATTTATTTTAATGATTTTACTTACTAATTTAAATCAAGCACTTTCTAATAAATTTTGGATACAAGCTATGTAAGAAGAGTTGAATCAATTTATTATAAATGATATTTGGGATATGGTAAAAATACCTAAAAATCAAAGTGTTGTTGGAACTAAGTGGGTATTCAAAAATAAGATGAATGATTCATGTGTACTGGTTAGAAATAAGGAAAGATTAGTGGCCAAATGATATAATAAAATGAGATGAATTAATTTTGAGGAGACTTTGCCCCTATCGCTAGACTTGAATTAATAGGGTACTTCTAGCTTTTGCCTATTTTAAAGAGTTTAAATTATTTCAAATGGATATTAAAAGTTCCTTTCTTAATGGGTTGATTAAAGAAGATGTTTATGTTGAACAACCTCCATATTTTCAAAATTCATAATTTTTTAATCTTGTGTTTAAATTGAAAAAGGCATTGTATGGATTAAAATAGTAACCAAAGGCATGGTATGGAAGACTAAGCATTTTCCTGCTAGAAATATATTTTATAAAAGGGAGCATGGAAACCACTCTCTTCATAAAAGGGTAGGAGAGGACGTTCTCATTATTTGGATTTATTTTAATTATATCTTGTTTGGATCAACTAATAAAAATCTTTGTGATGACCTTTCAAATATAATGAGTAAGGAATTTAAAATGAGTTTAACGGGTGACTTCAGTTACTTTCATGGTTTTAGCATAAAGTAAAATGAGGATTGAATCTTTCTTAAGTAATCTAAAAATATTGAGGACATCATTTAGAAGTATAAAATGTAGAAAGTTAAACTGATAAGCACTCTTATAAGTTCCTCAAGTCAGTTAGATAAGGACTCTAAAGGAAAAAAAAATCTGTTGATAAAAAAAAAAAATTAGAGGGATTTCTTGTCATTACTTTATTTTATTTCTAGCAGACCTGATATCATGTTTAATGTTTCTCATTGTTCTAGATTTCAAGCTGATTCAAAAGAATCCCTTTTGACAGGTGTTAAAAGAATTCTAAAATATCTTTTGAGAACTCAAAACTTAAGGATTTGGTATGTTAGGCATGTCACCTCTTTTATATTTATTGGTTATTTTGATTCAAATTTTTTAGGATGTAGGGTTGATAAAAAGAGTACTTCTGGAACTTGTTAATTCATTAGAAATTCTTTAGTTTCATGGTCTAGCAAAAAATAAAATTTATTATTTCTTCCTACTGTTGAAGTAGAATATATAGCCTTAGGAAGTTGTGTGGCATAGGTTCTATGGTTAAAACGAGAACTTATGGATTTAGGCTTTTCAATCTGTATTATTCTAATTTTCTGTGCTAAAATAAGTGTCATTTGCATTTCAAAGAATCCAATTCAACACTCTAAGACTAAGTATATAGACATAAGGCATCACTTCAATAGAGACCATGTCACTAAAAGATATATAGAGCTACATCATATAGCAACTGAAAATTAACTTGCAGATATTTTCACATAACCACTAGTTTTAAAAGCTTTCAGCACCTTAAGAACTGGATTGGGTGTTATTGATGTTCATGCTTGACAATTATAATTTTGCAAATTGCATTTGTGGTGTATTTCTTTTGTGTTTGTGCTTGTGATTATATTTAGGATAGTGTTTTTATTCTTTGTTTGCGGTTTGTTTTGTTTGACTTTTCTCTGTTTTGTAATTTTTTATTATTATAGTTTTTTATTTTTTTTTATTTTGTGGATCTTGTTTGAAGTTTTTTGGAAAGGTATATTTATCGTCATGTGAAAATCTAAAATTTCTTTTTCTATTTGTACTGTAAGATCTTCTTTCATATTGTATGAATTATCCAGTTTTTATATGATTTATTTTATAGATTGCACAGACAAAAATTTAATTTTTTTATGATAATTGTATAGTACGAACAAATCATCATTTCTATAAACTATCAATTATTTATCTGTACGATAATGGCCAGCATTCCTAGGATAGTTATTTTTCAAAAGTTGTCTATACAAACACATGTTAATCTATACGATCAAGTTATCGATCTGCATACAGATGAATTCAATCGAAAGGTATGATCATTATTATTTGATCATACTGGATGAACACCTATTCATTTGTATAAACAGGATGGTCAAAGGTCATACAAAATGATTCCTTGAAAAGGAAAGTTTATGAAAAGTCATTTCACTACATTAACTATTCTTGACAGTTTTTATTTATCTGCATAGATTCAAGTTTGAATTGTACAAATTTCAAAATTGTACATGCAAACCCAATTTTGTACTATACAAAATCATCTGATTTCTAAAAATTTGAAGCCTTTCTTTGGATTTCTTCACAGTCTTTTTCATTTTTAATCCTCATGTTTAACCATTCTCAAATGGCAAGCGGGAGGAAACGAGTTTTTCAAACTAAAGAGAGTTTATCCTTTACCTAATGAGATGATATTTTTATAATGTTAAACACTCCTATTGATGAAGCCCAATTGATTCTGGACTACAACAATAATCTTACTAACATTAGGCTTCCTCCCACTAGGAAGAAGAATATGGCTTTAGGATATTGCATCCATTCTAGAGAAGAAGTATAATCTTATTTATCCTGATCCCCTAGATAATCTTCCTGCCTATTTTTTCTATGCTTCATTTCATATTCTTTCTCATTTGGATCAAGGGGATGAGGGAGATGAATTTGTTGAAGAAAGAGGTAATGCTCCAACACCTGCACCTACTCTTGCTCCTAGACCTGACTAATATTTCTATCAAGAAATGATCTAGAGATTTGATCATCTTGAGTCTCACTTTGATCAATGATTTGATCATAGTGAGACTCTCTTAGACCAGTAGGATTTTAGGTATAACAAAGATATGAGCTGGGTGAGAGGATAGGTTTATACAATTAATACTCAAGTAGCTACCATCAATAGCTACTTTACTAAGTTCTGTCCTCCACAACCTCCTCCAGTTCAAGATTACTTGGGCTATTAGTTTGCTTGTTTATTTTTAGATGATTTAGTTTGATTGTCATTCTTGTGATGTTGTTAGTTTAGTTATAGTTTGTGTTATGTCTTTAGATTAATTGTAGTTCTTCTCATATTTATTTTTTAGATGTCTTAAATTTGATATTGTTGTATTTCTTTTGTATTTGAGTCCATGTTTTATTTTAAAAAAAAAAAAAATTGGTTATTGTTGTGTTTTTGTATTCCCTCTTAAATTGTCTAAGTTATTATTGAGTAATCTAAAATGTTAATTTTGAGGATGAAAATTTTAAATTGTTTACATTACAATGTTTTTACCTATTTAAAAAAATTCATCTTAAATCAAATTACAATTAGATTGAGATAAGAAGATCATGTTCATGTTCTAATAGATATTAATCCTATAGTTATAATTATTACAAAAGCTGTGGTTTATTTTTCTTTTATTTTCTTGCTCATTGTGTTTATTTTCTTCTTATCTATTGGGTTTTATTTTGTGGTTTACTATTCCTTATATGAGATAGTATCTTCTTGTGTTTGGAAGATAGTCACACAAGTTAAGATTTACTTTGTGGAAAGAACAAAATGTCAAAAGATGCATAAAGTGTGCCAAAATTTGAAAAGAGGCACAAAATGATCCCAACTTAAAAAGATGCACAATGATCGCCAAATACAATTCAAATTCAAAAGATATGCAATTGCATGGTATCAAGAATTTAATGTAGATAAAAGAGGCATAAAATGAGCCCACACCACATTTAGTTCTTTCCTCTATATCTCTAATTCTTAGAAAAATCCATACATTAAACAATCATTTCAACCATTAAATGTGAAAATATTTAATTCGCATTCAATTCTTTTTGTGATAATTATTTTATTTATAATGAACATTGAATCTAGTAATCTATTCTTACCTTTTTTATTGACTTATTGATTCGTCTAACATTCATTTTCATAAGATATTTTTGTTTCATTTTATCTTTTTATTAATATCAAAAGGGGAAGGAAGCTTGTATTTGTTTGAAGTATTTATTTGAATTCTTATGTCTTATATATGTTTATGTTTTGGTATTTATGCTCTGTTTTCTTCTGTGTTTCTTTACGGTGTTTATGTTTTGATATCTTGTGTATTTTTTTAAGTTTTGTGTTTATTTTATATAAAAAAAGAGGAGGATGAAATTCTTTTTTCCCATGTTTTTTTTAATTTTCATTCATTGAGGAGGAGCTTAGGAGAAAAATACTTTAATTTGTTATTCAAACAATAATAGTATTTGTCATCATCAAAAAGAGGGAGATTGTTGAAAATTAGTAATAAAGAATGAGATTATGATTTTTTATGATAACTAAATATTTTTATTATGATTTTATTATTTCTTCTTGCATATATTTGAATTTTCTATTCGTTTAAAGGTATGCTAACATTTTTAAGGAAATCATATAATACTTTAGATTGCTGGAGACTTCAAAACAAGGTAGAATAGGATTTCATATAATAGAGTCAATATTTTTTTATTTTTATTCTTGAGTTTGAGTGAGTTTTATTGTAATTGGGTAATTGTGCACACGCACATAAGGGGAGAGTTATAAATTTTTTTCAAAATGTATCGTACTATATGTTCTCTAATCATAATGTATGATTTAACATAATTTGTCACCAAAATCTAGTTACTTCAACATGCATTGATTTTTTTGAACTATCTGTATTGTATGATGTCCAGTCATACAGACGATTGATAGAGTACTAAATTCTTTTTATACTAAATCATACCATACAAACTTGTTTATATTTGAACTTTTTGTATAGTACAATGTCATGGTGTATAAATGACTAATAGTATGAAATTCCTTTTGTACTGGATCATACCATAAGAGCTCATTGATTTTTAAAATGTTTGTATAGTATGATGTCATGTCGTACAAATTACTGACAGAGTATAAGATTCTTTTTGTATTAAATTATTCATTTTTTTGTGAATTTCTTTTGAATGTAACCATATAAAGTGAGTTTGGGAGAGAATTTTTAGAAAAAAGAATGTGATATCTAGTTAAGGAAAATTGTGAGCGATTCATAAGGTTGCCCAAAGTGAGGATATCTTTATTTTCTTCAAGTTTCTACCCATTTTCTTTGGAGGCTCTCAAGAAAAGATCCTCAACATTAGATATAAGTACTCTTCCTTAATTGAGAGGGTAAAAAAGGATGCCAAGTTACTCTACCTTCATGGGAGGGTGAAAAATGATGAGAAGGTACGCTATCATCACTTTGAGAGCGTAAAAGGTAACGATTCTCTATCACTCTAGGTTGGTGGAAGAGATTTTATGAAGGCTTCTCCGCCTTGCTATGGGACTTGTGTTTAGTGCAATATATGGATGAGTCTCCAGGGACTGGATGTAGGTCTAGTTGGATCGAATCACTACAAATTTTAGTATTCTTCTATTAACTTTATTATTCCCATAAATTTTATTTTACTTCTTTTTATTTTTGTGGTTGAAAAATTATTTGTGAAAATTTTTTCTATAGACATCTGTATATTTTAGAATTAGTGATTTTATTTTTCATAAAGTTCAAAAAGGTTTTCCAAAATCTAAGAAATTTTTAAAATAATTAATTCACCCCCCTCTTTGTTGCCTTTAGGCAGTTTTATTAGGATTAACAACCTACATGAACTTTTAAACATAACATCTCTGTTCTAGGACCCCTCAGTAGAATGGAGTAGTTGAGAGAAAGAATAGGACTTTGGTTGAAGCTGATAGGGCAATATTATTTGAATACACTCTCCCTAGATACTTTTGGGCAAAACTAGTGAATGCTGCTTGTTATATTTTAAATATGGTGAATATTAAATCCAACCTTAATAAGACAACATATGAACTCCTTAATAGTAGGACACCCAATCTTTCTCACTTATATATTTTTGGATGTAAATGCTTTATCTTAATCAATAAAAAGTCACCTTATGAAATTTTGATCCTAAATCTGATGAAGGATTCTTGTTAGGTTATTTATATATAGGTAAAACTTATAGAATCCTAATAATAGGACCCTAGTAGTAGAAGAGTCTACCTATATGGTATTTGATGAATCAGATAAGATGACAGAATCTAAACCTTATTATGAATCTAGATTAAGGGATTATAATTTGATGATAGCAAATATTTATGACACTTCTATTTTTCTACGACTGCCTAGCCTACTAACATTTCAGGTCTATAAGATCAATTACAAATCAAGCCAACTCAAGATTGGGTAGACTAGGAGTGACTTAATATGTAAATGCATGTCAAGAGTTTTTACCTTTTCTTGAGTCAATTATAATAAAGTGGGTCCTAATGCAAAGTAACCTTGAACAAACACTTAGAAAAAAATTGCCTTTTTTTTAGCTTTTTATTTTTGATTATATCATTCGAGATGATCCTAAATCATCTTGGATGATTAGTTAAAAATAAAAACCCTAATTATGGCATCCTGAATAAGGTATCCGCAATTAAGCAAATTGTCTTGATGATATGCTCAAATTAGAAAGAATCAGCTGCCAAATATTTTAAGCATGTTTTATTTTTTAGACATCATCCTGGACGATACATTATAATTATGCCAAAATTAGTTTAGTAATTAATAAAATCAATTAAGTTTTGATTGACTGGTCATATCATCTTAGATGATAGAAGGATTATCTGGGTTGATCAGTTAAACAAATATTAGTTTCTTCTTGAATGACCAAAATAATGTTCTGGATGATATGTATTGATTTGTAGAAATCATCTAGGATGATCCCAAATCATCCTGTATGATTAGTTATTCTTTTATTATCCAAACATGTAACCAAGGTGATATTATAGATGAAATTTGGCATTTTGAACTAATTATCCATGACGATTATGGAATTATCCTGGATGATCAGTTATTTTTCTATCGTCCAAGCCAAGTAAAGTCTTGCCAAACAGAGTGATTGTCTAGATGATATGCGACACCTTGAACTAATCGTATATGATGTATCCTTTCATCAAGGAAGATCATAATAAAGAAACCTTCTAATCGTCGAGAATCTCTCAGATCGTCCTAACTGATTAAGCTGAATTTGAATTGATCATATAGGAGGATCGATCTATCATCCTAGATGATATTTGATGATTAATTACAAATTAGGGCAAATTTGAAGCCCTTCTATATAAGATCTCTTGTTTACTTAAAAGGTGATCATTTAATGTCCGTCTTGACCTGAGAGAGCCAAGAGGAGAGGGAGAGCAAGGGAGAAAGAGAAAGGATCTTATGAGGGGGAGTTTATGAGGGGTTTCACAAAGGTTGCTCCAAGCAAAGACCTAAGTCATCTTCTCCGATCGTCATCCCTGGATCCTTGGAGATTCAAGAGATGTCTACTTTAACAATTGATCAAGATTCTCTACCTACTTCAGGAGAAAGCAAAAAGAGTCGGGTTCTCTGCCTGCTTTAGGAGGAAGTGAAAGGAGTTGGGCTTTTTGCCTCATTGGAGTCGCTGGAATGGAGGTTTGTATAGGCTTCTCTGCCTTATTGTGAGAGCAAAAAGAGAGACACTGAGTTTAA
Organism: Dendrobium catenatum; assembly: GCF_001605985.2. Classification (NCBI taxonomy): domain Eukaryota; kingdom Viridiplantae; phylum Streptophyta; class Magnoliopsida; order Asparagales; family Orchidaceae; genus Dendrobium; species Dendrobium catenatum. The sequence goes on along the minus strand of NW_021318580.1, from coordinate 614,958 downwards.
TGTAATACCTAGAGGAGAGGCTCTGGGGATTGTACATAGGTCAAGTTGACCGAACTACTATAAAATTTTATGTGTTCTTTCTTACTGCATTTCCTCATTTAATTTCCACACTTTAATATTTGTGGTGAATGTTGGTTTGGTTTATGATCGTGAATTTTGTTTGAAAAATTTATAAAAACACCAATTCACCCCCCTGGTTAGCCTTGGGATAGTTCATAAGGGCTTAACATCCTTAATAATCTTTCAAGTGGTATTAGAGCGGGATTCATAAAATCTAGTTTTTAAAAACTTTTGAATTTTGATCAATGACTAACTCTGGTAATCATAAAATTATAGAAGGGTATTCAATTATCCAACCACCTTTATATGATAATATACCTTTTGATATTTGGAAAACTCATACGTCCATATTTTTACAATCAATTGAATATCGCATGTGGATGCTTGTTAAAGAAGGTTATTCACCTCCATCATGTGAAATTAATGGCATAAAAATTAAACTTCCTTTAATTGAATGGACATTTGATGATAGGGACTTAGCACAACTTAAATCAAAATGCTTGAATTATTTTTTATATGCTTTGAAGTCTAAAGATTACATGTGTGTATCAACTTGTACCATTGGTAAAGAAATTTGGGATAAATTATGTATCACTTATAAAGGCACAAATGAAGTTAAGCAATATAGGTTGAATATCTTACTGCATGAGTATGAACTTTTTTGTATGAAACCTACTGAATTGATATCTGACATGTATACTAGGTTTACTCAAATCATCTCCTCACTATATTCCGTTGGAAGAGAACTCACTAACTATGAAAAAGTTAATAAAATGTTGAGATGCTTGCCTTCTTCTTTTGATGCCAAGATTACTGTAATAATAGCAAAATAAGGATTTGAATACTTATTCTATTGATGACATACTTAGATCACTCATTTCTTATAAGCAACGAGTGAACCAAAGATAACTTGATGTAGGTGAGAAAAAGAAGGAGAAGATTGTGGTGCTGAAGGCTAATGATATAGATAGTAATTTTTTTGGTTCTGAAAGTGATGATGTTGCCTTAATTACTAGGCAATTGAAAAGCTCTCTAATGAAGAATTAAAAGCACCATCAGAAGTGGAATAAAGGTAAGGGTAATAAAAATTTTAAAAGCTATAATGATATGACTTATTTTGAATGCAAGAGGCTGAGATATGTTAAAGCTGATTGTCCTACACTTATGTCTCACCCAAGTAAGGAGAAGGGTAAGGAGAAACCAAAGTTCATGAATGACAAGAAGCGGGTCCAAAAGGCATTTTAGGCAGATTCTATATCTAACTCCTCTGAGACTGAAGCTGAAGAGGAGATAATGAACCTGATTTTTATGGAAAATGATCTTCTTGATCAGTTTGACTAATAAGAGGTATGTGAACTAACCTACAATCGCTTACTTAAAGTTTCTGAGAAAATTTATGCATTATATAGGAAACTTAAGAAATTGCATGCAAGCATGAAATTGAAATTTTAAATTTATAAAAAGAGCATAAAATTTTACATAAAGATCACTCTACACTTGATAGAAATCACATGTCATTACTTGATGAGTTTGATGAATTAAATAGATAGAATTTTGAGTTAGTTTTTGAGCATGATTCATTGAAAGCATCCTACACTGCACTTGAAATTGATTTTAAAATATATAGTGATGAAGATGAAAGTAGGGAGCACTATTTAAAAGGTTATAATGCTATTTTAGAAAGTGATAATGCATTATTTAAAGCTGAATTGAAAGCACTTGAGGAAAATAGGACTCCACCCAGACGTGAACAATTTTTCAATCCTCATCCAAAGCCAAAAGTTTTGAAACCTAAGAAGAAGAACTATAACCGAAATAGATTAATAAACCACTTTCTTGATGTTAGATACTTTCCATGTAGCATGTTGGATATATTTCACACACTGGCACTATTCATTATAGTACAAATTGGGTGTGGAGATCCAAATTATATAGTTCACAACATAACACACTTGCCTTGTATTCTTTTTTCCATAAGAAGGGGCCCAAACTTGTTGGGGTTCATAAATCTAACATTTGATGATTATGTAGGAGTTCTCTCACAAAAGACCTCATGAGAGTATGTGGTACCTGGACAGTGGATGCTTAGACACATGACTAGTGATGCCAACCGATTTATTTTGCTGGAGGCCAGGGCTGGAGGAAAGGTCACTTTTGGAGATAACACCACCAAGAAAGTGGTGGGCACAGGCATAATCAGAAACTCCAAGAACCTTTTGATTGAAAATATTTTGCTTATAGATAGACTGAAACACAACTTGCTAAGCATCAGTCAATTATATGATAAGGTCTTCATCATAAAATTTTTGGTAAATATATGCATTATTAGCTTGGATAACAACACTTTTTTGTAGGAAAAGTGGATTAACAATATTTATATGCTTAATTTAAATTATATTAAAAATGCTGCTTCATTTTAAAAAAAAAAAATTATCGCTGATTAGTCTTGGTTGTGGCACAAGAGGTTATGTCATGCTAATATGAAAACCCTTAGGAGAGTGACCCAAAAATACCTAGTTAGAGATGTCCCAAAACTTAAGTTCATCGAAGACCACCTATATAATGCCTGCCAACTAGGGAAGTAAGTCCATTCCTCTTTCTATTCTATTAATGACAATAGCATTGCTAGACCTTTAGAAGTCCTTCACATGGATTCATTTGGCCCCATTAACACGACCAGCTTAGGGGAGAAAGTCTATGGATTTATAATTATCGATGACTACTCGAGGTTCACTTGGATTAAGTTTCTATCTCATAAGAGTGAGTCTTTTATGAATTTAGATCCTTCTTCACTTGGATTCAAAAAAAGATAGGTTGTGAGATCTTGACCATCTATAGGGATCATGTTGGATAGTTTGAAAATGAGAGATATTGAGTCTTTTATGAGGATAAAGGGATTATTCATAACTTCTAAGCTCCTAGGACCCCTTAGTAGAACAAGGTAGTTGAAAGGAAGAATGGGACCTTAGTTGAGGCCACTAGAGCCATGCTTGCTAAGTATTCACTTCCAAAATACTTTTGGGCTGAAGTGGTAAACATAGCTTGTTATGTGTTGAATATGGTGAATCTTAGAGCTAAACTAGATAAGACACCTTATGAGATCATTAATGGTAGGACACCCAACCTTTCCCAACTCTATGTCTTTGGCTATAAGGTTTTTATTCTTAATAATGGGAAGTCACACATAATAAAATTTGACCCAAAACCTAATGAAGGAGTTTTCTTAGGATATTCAAGTGTGGAAAAATACATTAGAGTGTTTAATAAGAGGATGTTGGTGGTGAAAGAGATTACTCATGTAGTATTTGATGAATCTGATCCTAAGAATTCTATAGTTGAGAATGAAGATAAACTTGCAAAGATTTTCCAAGGAGTTAAAAATTTGGAGAGGAGGGTATATGCCCAAAACACTGAAGAAGTAGGTGAGATTATTCAAGGAGTAGAAAATGTAAACATAGAAGAAAGGGTAGAACCTAAACACACTTTGCCTAGAGATTAGAGATATTCTTCTATGAAAGTTCGTTCGGGATGTTAAGCCCTATGAACTTAGTCCCAAGCTAACCAAGAGGGGGGGTGAATTGGTATTTTTAAAAAATCTTTGAGACAAAGAAATAAATTCACAAACCAAATCACACCACCAAACCAAATGCAGAATTTAAAAGTGCGGAAGCAAAAATAAGAACACAAGATTTATAGTGGTTCGGTCGACTAGACCTACGTCCACTCCTTGGAGGCACCCTCCAAGTATTGCACTACAAAACGTGACTCTCCTTTAGCCCCCACAGCTAGGCGGAGAAGCCCTCACAAGAAACTCCTTTTTGCCACCCCGGCAAGGCAGAGAACCCAGTCATCCTAAAAAATTTATCTTAGAAGACCATTCTAAAGGTGTTTGAACTAGGCATAGACTTAGGAAGGAAGTGAACCACTTTGCCTTTATCTCAATGACTAAACCAACCAACATCAATCAAGCCTTGTTCGATGAGTTTTGAATCTTAGCCATACAATAGGAATTAAATTAATTTGTTAGGAATGATGTTTGGGAGCTTGTAGAAAGACCAAAGAGGTAAAGTGTAGTTGGAACCAAATGGATCGTTAAGAGTAAGATGAATGATTCTTGTGTGGTGGTTAGGAATAAGAAGAGATTGATGGATAAGGGGTACAACCAAATAAAAGGAATTGATTTTGAGGAGACATTTGCCCTTGTAGCTAGATTGGAAGCCATTAGAGTGCTACTAGCATTTGCTTATTATAAGGGATTTAACCTTTTCCAAATGGATGTCAAGAGTGTCTTTTTAAATGGGATAATAAAAGATGACGTGTTTGTAGAGAAAACCCTAGGTTTTAAGAGTTCCTAATTTCCAAATCATGTTTAAAAATTAAAAAAGGCCTTATATAGATTAAAATAGACACCTAGAGCTTGGTATGAGAGGCTTAGCACATTCCTACTCGAGAGGGAGTTTGTTAAGGGGATCGTAGATACCACCCTTTTTTTGAAGAGATTAGGATATGAGTTACTTAATGTTCATATCTTTGTTGATAATATACTTTTTAGATCATCTGATAAAAGGCTATGTGATGATTTTTCTAAAATAATGAGTAAGGAATTTGAGATGAGTATGATGAGAAAGTTGTCCTATTTTTTGGGGTTTAGCATAAGATAATTGGATGGTGGAACCTTTCTAAATCAATCAAAGTACATTAAGGATATCTTGAATAAATATTAAATGGATAAAGCCAAGCCAATAAATACCACAATGACCTTGATTGATCCAATGTTCTGTGGGATAAGGACCCAAATGAAAAAAAATATTTATCAAAAGAAGTACAGAGGGATGATTAGATCACTACTTTACGTGATTACTAGCCAACCTGATATAGTATTTAGTTTTTGTCTCTGTGCTAGATTTTTAGCTGATCTTAAAGAATCTTACCTGACTGTAGTTAAGAGAATTCTAAGATATCTCTTAAAGACCTACAACTTAGGAATCAGGTATCCTAGGCATAGCACTTCTTTTGAGATTATTGGATATTCTGATTCTAATTTTATATGATGTATGGTGGATAGAAATATCACTTCTAGGAATTATCAATTTATAAGATAGTCTTTAGTCTCCTGGTCTAGTAGAAAATAAAACTCTGTTGCACTTTCCACTACTAAAGCTAAATATATTACCTTAGAGAGTTGTGTGGCCTAAGTCCTTTAGTTGAAGCAATAAATTATGGATTTAAGATTACCTATAGGCATAATTTCAATCCTTTAAGACAATACTAGTGCCATCTACATCTACAAGAATCCTATCCAACATTCAAGGACCAAATATATTGACATAAGATGTCACTTTATTAGAGGTCATGTGACTAAAGGAGACATTGAGTTACACCATATGGCAACTGAGAATCAATTGGCTGATATCTTTACTAAACAACTAGTCTTTGATACATTTAGCATCTTAAGAACCAGATTGGGTGTGATTGACATAAATGTATGACCTTGAATCTTACTAAATTTTGTATTTTATTTTTCGATCTGTTGTTTGTTGTTTTTTTCTTTCTATTGACTTTAATATTATTTGTTTATTTTTATTATTCTTTACATGTTTTCATTTATGTTATTTTAATTTTCTTCTTTTTTTCTTTTTGATCACTACTAAAATGATATTTTATTCCTTTTTTGTTTTTGAAAATTCACAGTCAATGTTTAACATTCCTATATCAGTTAAAGAGAGAAACACCGTTGATTGTTTCCCTTCCTTTAACTTCTTATAGTAGTGTAATTTTCTTTTCTAAATAAAATTCTATCTCAAATTAAAAATTAGACTTTGCAATTGAGATCTTTCCTATCTTGCTATAGTATTTTATCTTACATAAATAATGTTCAAAGTCATTAAATAACTTTCAAACTTTCACAATCTTGTCATTACATTTATTAAATAAATTTTATTATATTTTGTGCTTTACTCTTCCTCATATTAGAGAGTGAGTTTTTCTTCTCTAATATTTGGAAGGTATTATCACAACTAAGAGTATTTAAAGATTCAAAATAGATCTAGCTTGCAAAAATGACTAAGGGCATAAAATGAGCCCAAAAAGAAGAAAAACTGAAAAGAGGCTCAATGACTGCCAAAAAAAATAAAAGATACACAAAGTGTATCAAAAAATTAAAAGATGCGCAAAGTTCTTCAATCAATTGAAAAGATGCATAAAATGATCTCATAAAAAAATAAAAGAAAAGCAAGCTTCCTTCTCTTTCAAACCTTTAAATTATATAAGAATTTATGTGTCACTTCATATTTTCTAGAGCTTGTGTTCAAAATTCATGATTGTGACTAATTACTTTGTTATATTATTCTATACGATATTTTTCAAAAACCAAGTTTTGAACTGGTCTCTTTTTCTTATCCAATTAAATTTTTTGAGTTAGATCATTATTTTCAAAAGATGGTTTTCCCTATGAGAAATCCAAGCTAGGTCTAACAGGATCAATTATTTTATCATTTTTTACAATTCAATGATGTTAACTCATTGATTCTTATAATTTTTTAATTCAATCACATGGAGAATTTATCATGTTCGACCTTTTATAAAAAAAAAACCCTTTTTCATTCCTTTTGTCATTTTTATCGCCCTTTTCATTGTTTTATTTTTATATTTTACTATTATTTTTCTTATTTTTGGTCCTTCCCTAATCAACTCCATCCATCCTCAAAATTTTAATTTTGTATCCATCATCCTGGACAATATTCCTATCATCCTGGACGATATATTTAATACACTCTTAACCTTTCATCTGATGGTTAATATGACTCTTTTGTTTAAGATCATCCTTGATGATCCATTATCATCTCAGGCAATCTGACTGTAATCTGATTTTATTATTTGTGATCAGCCTGGATGGTCCTCTTCATTCTTAATGATCTCCTAAAATTCTACTCAGTTATTGATGATCATCCTAGACAATTCACCTATTCATCCTTGATGATCCACGTGTCAAAGTTGTTACACATTTTAAATTTGGCCGGTATGATCCACTACTATCAATCATCCGGGACTATCCACCTAACTATCCTAGATGATCTACTTTTTTAACGATCGTCTGACATGACTCCTCGGGATGATCTCCTATGTCTAATAGTCCCGGATGATGTCTGATCAAACTAGATAATATAACAACCTTTTTAACCAATTATCCCATTTGCAATAATTTCACTTGATTATTCTGGATGATTCTGCGTGAAAGTTTGTTAGGTATGTTAAGCCCCTTATGAACTGGCCCAAGGCTAATTAAGAGAGAAGTGAATTGGTAATTAAAACAAACACAATCTTAAAACTAGAATCAAGATTCACCACTACGAAAACCAAAGTGTGGAAAATTAAATGCAAAAATAATAAGGAAAGAACACACCAGATTTATAGTGGTTCGGTCAAACATTGACCTATATCCACTCCTCAGAGGCACCCTCCAAGTATTGCACTAAACTCAGTGTCTCTCCTTTAGCACCCACAGCTAAGCGGAGAAACCCTTATAAAATCACTTTAACCTTCCCTTGTGCGGCGGAGTAGCCGGGTCCTTTGACACCAAAGATATCTTCTTCTTTGGTGAACTTCCCTCAAGACAAGCCTTGAATCTATTGGTACTAAGGTGCGAGCTCGCCGGAGCAACTGTGTGGAACCCCCTCCACACTCCCTTGAAACCCCCTCCAAGGATCTTCTCCCTCTCTCAAACTCCACCCTTTCCTCTCTCTCCCTCTCCCAATGCTCTCTCAGGTCAAGACAACAGCACTCAAGGTTTTTTTTCATGAGAAAATTCAGGTCCTTTTAATAGATTTTTAATAATCTACATTATCATCCAGGATGATATGAATATCATCCTAGATGATCAGTACAAAGTAAGCCCAATCAGACAGGGCAATTTGGGAAGATCAGAAGAAAATTAGTTTTATCATCCAGGCCGATACAATATCATCCTGGATGATTAGTTCAAATCTGAGTACAATCATCCTGAACATCGCCCTGAATAGAGTCTGGCCGATGTCAATCATCCAGGACATCGACCCGGCCGATTCTGCAATCGGCCTGGCCGATGTGATCGTATCAATCAGCCTTAATTGCTTTCCATAATTTCTAGATTTATTTAGGCATAATTATGTTATTTCGTCCAGGCCGATGTTAAGTTTGCCCTGACCGATGTTTTAAAATAAAGAATACCTAAATTGATCATGGCAGCTGATTCTTTCTGATTTGAGCCTATCATCCTGGCCGATAAAAGGATCTTTCAGGACAATCTGCTTAATGGTGGCTGCTTAACCAGGATGCCCTAATTAGGGTTTCTATTTTTAGATGGATCATCCTGGACAATATGAACATCGTCCAGGCCGATGTACTCAAAACAGAAAAACTCAAAAAACCCCTCAAGTGTGTCTGTGCAAGGTTACTTAGCATCAAGAACCACTTTTATAATTGACTCAAGAAAGGAAAAAATACAGACTTGACTCAACCTAAATCTACCCGATCTTGAGCTGGCTATGAGTTGCATTCGATCTTGTGCTCCTGAAAAATTTGTAGGCAAGGAAATCGTAGAAAAAAAATAAATGTTTGTTATCATCAAAAGTCTAATCCATAATCTCAGATTCACAACACTGCGATTGTCCTGGATGATCAGGCTATTTCTTTATAAACAATAGCTATCAAATGCTTTTCTTCACCCCATCTCCTTCTATCCCTCTTTGCTCTCACTCATTCTCTAATTTTCTTATTCATTGTGGGTGGTAAACAATCTATAATGCTGGACGGAAGCTCTTTGAGGGCCAATGTTGACCCTCATATCATTGAGGCAGTTAATCAAGTTTCTTATCTACGCTACAAGATAGTTGGGATCACCTTATCCAAAACTGTCAATCCATGTATGCTTACTTACCCTGTTCTTAATCTTTTTGCATACACCTCTCTCACATTCATCCTTACCCTCGCATTTCCCTTTGATTTTAAACTACTCTTTGAATTTTTTGCAAGCCTTCAAATCAACTCTTCTTATACTGTACTTTAATCCTACATCAACAAACGTCCTAATGAAATCACATATCAGGATTGTCACAAGCTCCTTTAATTGTCAACCACTAGAGACAAGCTTCACCTCTTTTCTCAATATCCTAGTTTTGACTAGGCTCCTATCAATCACCTTTTGTGAAACACTATCTCCTATCGTGATGGGGTGTCCAGCACCTTAGTCAAGGATGTTAGGACTATCCAATATGTTCTTCATACCTCTATTATTTACAAAGCTGGTGATCATGTCCACATTATGCATCTCCTTTTGATTACTACTTTTTACATCATTGCTTGTTGAGAATTTAATGTTATTGATCTTCTTTCTGATATATTGAACATCTCACTAGCATTAGGGATCCAGGGCACAGAAGGAAGCCCAACCTGGCCTTAAAACACATCATAGCCTATGTCCTAAAAACCAAGTTCAACCTTTAATATCCTGCCCCTCATAACTTTCAATATTCCTTCTACACCAAAAGCTCTTTCCATATTCTTCACAGTACTCATCTCCACCTGGAGCATAAGGAAGGTGAGGGAGCTGAGGGGAGAGCGGCTCCTGTACCTGTTCCTTCACCTACTCTACTTCAACAGCACTCATAACTGTATCAACTGGTGGAGTGATTCAAATAGTGGGAGGCTCAGATAGACACCTACATTACTGCACAGGATAAACAACATGCGGAGGACGTCACCAGATTTGATGCTTATGTGATTCACTAGTAGTAGCAGCATGACCAGGACATGGCCTGGTTTGGGGAGCAGTTCTCTGCTTTCTCTAGCATCTTTCAGCTGCCACCACCACCTCCTTCAGATGATCAGGGCTCATCTTACTTGTAGTTTAATTTCTTATGTTATTTTTTATTATGTTTCCTTTTGTTTTTCTATTTTATTTTTCTTTTCTTTTTTTCTCCTCCTTTTTATGATGTTAAAAGGGGGAGTAATGGTAGTTTTTATGTTATTTTGTTGTACTATTTTTTACTACTTTTAGTTAGTGTTTGTACCATCCTTTGATGTTAGTAAAATTTTAATTGCTTGTTTCAATTAACTGCTTAAAATTAAACTTTTTACTAAATTTTTTCATCATAAAAAAGGGGGAGATTATTACAAATCTAGATTCAGGGATTATAATGTTGATGATAGCAAATATATATAACACATCTATTTTTCTACGACTGCCTTACCTACTAATGTTTCTGGTCCATAATGTCAATTGCAAATCAAGCCAGCTCAAAATTGGGTAGACTAGGAGTGGGTCAGTCTGTAAATGCACTTCAAGAGTTTTTACCTTTTCTTGAGTCAATTATAATAAAGTGGGTCCTTACGCTAAGTAACCTTACAAAAATAATCTCAGGAAAAAATTCTATCTTTTTTACTTTTTTATTTTTGATCATATCATTATGGATGGTCCCAATTCATCTTGGATAACAGTTAAAAATAGAAACCCTAATTAGGACATTGTGGTTAAGGCAGTTACAATTAAGCAAATCATCCTATACGATATTAGCATCATCCTAGACGATATGCTCAAATCAGAAAGAATCAGCTGTGAAATCTTTTAGACGTGTTCTATTTTTGTACATCGACTAGGACGTCGTCTTTAATGATACATTACAATTATACCTAAAATAGTTTGGTAATTAAGAAAAGAAATTAGAGTTTCATTGCTTAATCATATCATCCTACATGAATGAAGAATCATCTGGGTCGATCAGTTAAATAAACCTTAGTTTCTTTCTGAATGACCAGAATGATATTATGGATGATATATATTAATTTGTACTAATCGTCCAGGATAATCCCAAATCAATATGGACAATAAGTTATTTTTTAATCATCCAAACAAGTAACCAGGGTGATATTCTAGATGATATTTGACATTTTGAACTAATCATCTAGGATGATCGTGAAATCATCTTGGATGATCAATTATTTTTCCATCGTCCAAGCCAGGTAAAGTTTGGCTGAATAGAATAATTGCCTAGACGATATTTGACACCTTGAACTAATCATAAATGACGATATCCTATCATCCAGGATGATCAGAACAAAGCATCCTTATAATTATCCAGACTCTCTCAGATCATACTGGCTGATTGAGTTGAATTTGAACTGACCTTATAGGATAATCGATCGATCATCCCAGATGATCTTTGATGATTAATAGAAAATTAGAGAAAATTTAAAACCCTTCTATATAAGATCTCTTATTTACTCAAGAAGTGATGTTTTGCTGCTATCCTGACCTAAGAGAGCCAAGACGAGAGGGAGAGTAAGGAAGAGAGAGAGAGGATCTTATGAGGGGGAGTTTATGAGGGGTTTCATAAAGGTTACTCCAAGCAAGGATCCAAGTTGTCTTCTTCGATCATTGTCCCCAGTTCCTTGGATGATCGAGAGAGTTCTACTTTAGTAATTGATCAAGGTTCTCTGCCTACTTTAGGAGGAAGTGTAAGGGTCGGGTTCTCTACCTACTTCAAGGGGAAGTGAAAGGAGTTAGGCTCTCTGCCTCACTAGAGTCACTGGAATGGAGATTTATACATGTTTCTCCTCCTTACTATGGGAGAGAAAAAGGAGTCACTGAGTTTAGTGCAATACCCAAAGGAGAGGCTCAGAGGAGTAGACTTAAGTTAAGTTGATCGAACCACTATAAAATTTTGTGTGTTCTTTCTTACTAATTTTTTGTAATTAATTTTCACACTTTAATTTTTGTGGTGAATATTGGTTTGGTTTACAATCATGAATTTTGTTTGAGAAATTAAAAAAAAAACACCAATTGACCCCCTTCCCCTCTTGGTTAGCCTTAGGGTAGTTTATAAAGGCTTAACATCCCTAATGAACTTTCAAACCTAAAGAAGAAAAAGAAATGGAGATCATTCAGGGGGTAGAAACCATTTTCATAAGAGATAGAGTAGAACATTAGGAGAAATTGCTTAGAGATTGGAGATACTCTTCTAGTCATCCTAGAGAATTGATCTTATGATACCTTTTTGAAGGTGTAAGAACTATGCATAGACTTAGGAAGAAGGTTTTTCATTCTGCAATTATCTCCATGATAGAACCCACCAATATAGAGTAAGCCCTAAGTAATGAATTCTACATCCTAGCAATATAAAAAGAATTAAATAAATTTATTAGGAATGATCTTTAGAAGTGGGTGGCATTGTAGTAAGGAATAAGGCTAGATTAGTATCTAAGGGGTATAATCAGATTGAAGGGATTATCTTTGAAGAAACTTTTGCTCCAGTAGTTAGAATAGAAGCCATAAGAGTGCTTTTAACCTTTGCTTGTTTTAAATGGTTTAAGCTATATCAAATGGATCTTAAGAGTGCCTTCCTAAATTGGGTAATTAAAGATGACATGTATGTTGAGCAACCCCCATATTTTGAGAACTCAAATTTCTTAAATCATGTATTCAAACTAAAGAAGGCCTTTTATGGACTGGAGCAAGCACCTAGAGCCTAATTTGAAATAATGAGTTCATTCCTTCTAGATAGAGGCTTTGTTATGAGTAGTGTAGACACCACCCTCTTCCTAAAGAAAAATTTATAACAGTTCCTCATTCGTCAAAACTATTTTATGACACTTATTTTGGATTATCAAATAAAACCTTTATGATGAATTTTCAAAAACCTTGAGCAAAGTGTTTGAAATGAGCATGATGGGAGAACTTAATTATTTTCTTGGATTTAGTGTAAAGTAGTTGGATGATGGAACCTTCCTTAGCCAAAATAAATACATCAAGGACATTCTTAAAAAATATAAAATAAAAAATGTTAAGACCATGAATACTCTCATGAGCTCCACAGTTCAATTAAATAAGGACTTAAATGGAAAATTAGTATATTAGAAAAAGCATAGGGGAATAATTAAATCACTTCTTTACTTAACTGCTACCAGACCAGATGTAATGTTCAATGTTTTCCTTTGTATTAGATTTCATGCTGGTCCAAAAGAATCCCACATGACTACCATTAAGATAATCATTATATATCAGCTAGGCACTCTAAACCTATGAATCTATTATCCTAGCTACAACATTTCTTTTGAAATAATAAAATATTTAGATTCTAATTTTACAGGATGTAGATTAGATATAAAAAACACTTCTAAAAGTTATTAATTCATATGACAATCCTTATTTTTTTGGTTTAATAAAAAACAAAACACAGTTGCCCTTACCATAAATGGGCAGATATATAGCTATAAGGAGTTGTGTTGCTCGATACTTATAGCTAAAGCAACAACACTTAGATCTTGGACTACTTGTAAGATCCATTCGAATTATATGTTACAACACTAGTGTAATTTCCAAATCCAAAAATCTAATTCAACACTCCCACACAAAGCATATAGATATTATGCATCACTTTATAAGAGATCATGTAGCCATTAGGGATATAGAATTACACTATATAGCTACAAGAGATCAATGGGAAGACATCTTCATAAAACCTTGACCTATGACACCTTTAGCACCTTGAGGACAAAACTGGGTGTTATAAACATTCATGCTTAATTCAAGAGAAATTCAAAAAAAAATTCATTTGAAAGCAACTCATTCATGTGCTTAAATTGCATGTTTTTGTTCATGTATTTATTAGTTTGTTTTTATTTAGTGTTTGTGAGGAAAGAAATAAAACAAATTAGTTTAAGATGTTTCATAATCATCACACATGCACCTCACTTAGTCAAACAAATTTTCAAAGTTCTTTAATATCATATTCTATGATCCATGTTCGCACTATATAATATGCGCATATCACAACCCTACTTTCAAATCAATAGTTCATATTAGACCAATGAAATATTCACATCGTACTATATCTTCATACTGCATAATCCGTATGTCACAAACCATTGAGGACTTCAATCCATCTTGTACAAAAGTATTGCCACTCATATTGTACGACACCTCTCTTCGTACTGTACAATACACATATCAAAATGGATTAGGATGAATTCAATTTGGTCGGTACCATAATAAAAATACTTCATATTATACAAACTCACATTCATACTGTACAATACTTATAGTCAAATGCTGTATCGATGACCCCTTGGGACAGACAAAATTCCTTAAGATCGTTTAGTATGATACTTATTATACTATACGATTTGACTACTTTTTTTTTTTGACAAGTCATTCACACAAATTAACTATCTAATTGTACTGTACAATTGGTCAAAATTTTATAAATTGGAGGGTAAATGGCTCACTTCACTGAACTTCTTTCACAATACTACTCTCTAAACATTCTTATTCAATGGCTAGTAGAAGCAAACATGAATGATTTACTCAGGGGAGCTCCTCCTCCTCTCGTCATTTTGATGATCGCCTCCTCTCTACACGAGATGAAGATGTGTATCATAAATATATAGAGGTGAAAATCACCCCTCCCAAATGTTAAACCAACCTTCCCTAAACTTTGAGGTGATGAGCCATTTTGCCTCCAATTCCCTTCAATTCTTCCTTACCCTAGCTTTTATTTTAAATTCTAAACTTTTGTATGAATTCTTATCCATTCTTAGGATGAATCTAGAAGCCTCTACCATGACCTACTTTGTTTGTCGTCAAAATGTAGAAATCACTAAATCTGATTTAGTAGAACATATAAGTCTTTCTACTGAAGGTCCTTACCCTCAATCCCTAATCTACCATGGTTTTAATTGGATTAGTATTAATTTAACCATTAGGAATGTGCCTTCAAATCAACACCAACCCCTAGCTAAAACTTTAAATCAAAATGCCCGTATCATCCAACATGTACTTCGCACTTCTATTATACCCAAAGTTGGGGATCGTGTTAACATAAGCCCACTTCTCTCCATTGTCACTTACCTCATAATATCGAATACTCAATTCAATGAAGCACAACTGATTCTTGATTATATCCACAACATGACTCATATCTGACAACCAAATAATCGGAGAAAAATAATGATGCCTTAGGACATACCATAGGATATATCATCGATACAAAAATAATAAATAACCTTCCTGCTCCACCTGATAAAGTGCCAATTTTCTATCGGCTTTTCATATCCATTTCCATTAGGGTCAAGAGCACACTTAGCCAAATTTTGATAAAGAAGGGGAAGTTGCTCCTACAGGAGGACCACCACACCACTAACACCACCACCTGCACATGCCTACCCTACCTACCCTTAGGATGATATTATTTAGTGGCTCGAGCAACTAGAAACTCAAGTGGACTATCATATCCAATTGCAACACCAACAAAACGAGGATGACATGTGATGGTTTGGAGACAGGTTTAACTCAATAGATAATCAATTTTCCTTTATCCATCAGTTCTTTGAGACGCCACCACCATATGATCAGGATCCATAGGTAGTCATTATATGTCATGTCTTCATTTTGTGTGTGTGTGTGTGTGTGTGTGTGTTTTTTTTTTTTTTTTT
>NW_021318580.1:578029-599333 GCF_001605985.2 Dendrobium catenatum | reverse complement strand
TTAATAAATAAGGCAGTCCTAAATGAGAGACCATGAAATTAAAAATTTCTAAATAATATCAAAGTTATAACAAAAACTTTAAACTTAGAAATTAGATTTTCTAATGACTTTTAATTTATAACATTACAATTCAGGTTATACGGCAGACAATTAAGATAAAAAAAAATCTGAATGATTTTCAATAAAGACTAACAAACATATCAAAAAATAAGTTCAAATCAAACACAAGAACTATATTGAATATCACTTTAAGGATATTACAGATGAATCAATCAGGATATCAATACAAATAAAACATCTAATAATAAAAGAGAAATTACATCAAACTACTAAAAACAATATAATAACACATAAAATAAAAATCAATAACAACAGAACACATAACATCAGTGTATATTATCACTCAGATGGTCCCCTGATCTGGAGGAGGAGGATGAGTGAGGCACCACCAAAAGACGATTAAAGTATTACTCATTATAACATATTGAAGTAACTAATTATCATTCATTTACTCCTCTATAACCCAATGCATGTTTGATATTGAGCAAGCACCTGCTGCTGTAAAATGAGTCTCAATTTGATGCAAGCGTTGATCAAAATGAAGTCTGCTTAACTGATTAAATCTTTTAAACAAATCCGATTAATTTGGTCCATTACGGGAGCCAGGTGCAGCCTTCTAGCTCTTCTCTGTATCAGCTTTATGGCATGTGCTATTACCTGATTCTCCTTGAGATGCGGCTCTAATGATCCGTTCAATTATTAGTAGAGCAGATCTTTCATATTCTTGATAGACTGGATGAACCAAGTTGTATTTCTTCTTAAGAACATAGGTAACTAGTCTCCTAAGGCAATATTCGCTTCTTTCTTTTCTGTATGCATGGCCAATTTCAGAAAGCCCATAAAGATGTCAAACGGATAGTTTGGGCTTCATCTATATGTCTCATTTCACATGATTAAACAAGGTCAACATAGAGAGAAGGGGGTAATTATTGACTCTAATCACCAGTCTTTTGGAATGATTGAAGTTTCTTAAGAACGTGGTGGATGATGCGTGGCATTACGGAACAAGACTGGATTACCTTAAGCCCAATGCTCATTTAAACCATTTCCTTCTAATCAAACCGTATTGTTTTATAAACACACAACCCCACCCCCTTATATTGATCATTAGTGATAAGGTATGGGCTCTTAATCTCTCCTCCAGTTCACTAAAAATTTAGAAGTGTCGAGAGCAGTAGCTTGGTGATTTCAACTTTTTATTTTTAAGACATAGGAGCAAATCACATAGTGGTGCAAGAGTAAAGACATATTGCCTAGAAACTAGTGAAAATATTTCTTTATGTTATAGAGTGGACTGGGTAAGATAGAAGCGGAACTAGTTGAGCAAATAAATGCATTACTTGCAAGGTAATATCATCTTGGATTAAGGATCCGAGAAGGGGTGATTTTGGTTGAAGCAAACCTAGCAAAGAAATCCTCAATTTATTCTTTGGACAAAAACTTTTCGATTGAATTCCCTAGGTGGTTGCTTAGCTAAGAACGCTTTTGACGCTGCCTTGAATGGCCATTTAAAAATGATCTAGGTAAGAAAGGTTTGAAAGTGATGATTTAGAGAGTGACTATTGAAGTTGAAAGATCACCATTTAATTTAAAAAATGATATCGTTCGTAAAAGCTAAAATAATTTGGTCCCGTACGAAATTTTTGTTCATTCCGTACGAAAATATTTTGTTACAGTGATTCAATACAACAGAATGAAGAATGGTTTTTTCATAATCAAGTCACAAAGCATCCTTTCATCAGACTTTTGACAAGTTCTATGAGGTAATGCTTTTTATTTGTATTTTAAGAATTATAGGCACTGATAAGAAAAATAAAAACCAAGAAGGATTTCATAAGCTTAAACACACATTCAAAAACAAGTAGATAAAGACAAAAGACATGTTACTTATATTAAGATAAATAAAAAGATATTACAGTCAACTGCAATCGATATCAAATACACACCATCTAGAGAAAAATAGAAAATACAACTAAATAATCCCATCCAAAGAAATACAACAAAACAATAACAAACACAAAAAAACATTAACTAGAAAAACAAATATCAATGTTTGCAAGAAAGCATTTTTTATTTAAGATTCAAATAATCACACCAAGCCTTGTTTTCTTAATGCACTGAAGTAATCAAAAGGCTAAAGGTTTGTAAAATGTCTGCAGTGATTTTCAGTTGTTACTGAATGAGTTTCATTTCTCCCTTGGAAACTGTTGCCTCATTTTTGTTCGATTATGCCCTCCGGGGCATTTTGTTCGAGCTTTTATCGAGGCCTTGTCACGCTTGATTCAACCCGATATGACGCGTGTGATTGAAGATTATTTGTATTGGATCGTTGGCAGTCGGCTGAGCCCGAGTTAACTTCAATTGATAATTAGATTTGATTCGAATCTGATTTCATCCCAATGGTTTATTTTAACTTTCGATTGTAGTTTTAAAGTATATATCTCCCATGGTTTGAATCATTATTCCTTAAAGAGAGATACTTCGATGGTCCTGATTTCGTCCAAAACCCAAGCCCCTGTTGACCGCAGAAATTGCAGTCGCGTAATGCTCTCGAATTTTAGCCTAAAGCAGAAGGTTTTACAAAAAAAAAAAACAACACAGTTTCCGTCCTTGGTGTATAAGGTACAAAGATAGAACAATGATCCAGATTGAAGCGGGCGCAGGAGGCTGGTAAGAGAATTGCGCATACTTTTGTTGTTTACGCACCACTGGATCATCTCGCTCTCTCTCTCGCTCAGCTTTCTTGTTGGCGAGCTGAATGCCCGCTCTCTCGCCTCATCGTCTCTTTTATCGCAAAAGCCCTAGCCCGGCCTCACGGCAGAAAGGCTCGAACCCTGCTTTGCGACCCAGGTCTGCCTCCATATCCGGTTCTCGTTTCTGCTTGCAAGACCAAGCTCACGACCATCTTCCTGCCCAGGTTTTCTATCTTGAGATGATCGGAGCAAAGGCTTATAACTGTTTTCTCTACTGTGGATTTTTAGAGCAGATAAGTTTCCTTCCCAAATAGTTTGGTTTTCGCAATTATTTGCATATATGTTACGGCCCTTAGATTTCAAGATAAGGGCGGATCTAAAATTTGTTTAAATATTTTCTCTGGTTTAATATTTTATTGAAAATTTTTGATTGCAGCTGATCATGCCGTAATGTCTCTGCATGAATGGAGAAATGGCTGTCCCTCTCGATTATATATTCATTTTTACCTAGGTTTGTAAAACAAACATGAATTTTAAGTAGATTCCTGTATTAAAGTTTTCCAACTTTAGATTAAAGCTCATGACCCGGCAAATCTGTTTGGTGATCGTAAATCTAATGAGAAGGTATGTGGTGGATAATTATATGCGACTTAGATGAGTAGGTGTGAGAGTATGTTTCTTAAAAGTTTGTTTTTAGTACATTTTTTGAAGAGTTTCCTACCACGGTAGGTTGAACAAAATGGCTCAAAGAAAGCCATGGTTGTTTTTACTTGCATTAAAGTCTTAACATAACTATCTTCAACTTTAATATGAAGTGTCATCAATGATTGCTATAAAGACATATAAACTGATTTGATGTATGTTGTGTAGCAAGCTGGATGGCCCTTACCTAACTACGTTAACAGCAGCTGTCTACAAACTTACTTTAACTCACAAATGATTTTTGCTGTTGTAAGTATGTTCTCAGATTTATTTTTTCAATCAAGAGCTACGGTACAAGCTCGCAATAGATCGAAACTATAGCAATCTGAATATTCACAGCTTAATGATGTTACCTTAACCATTGACTTAAGGTTACATTGGATCTGAGAACAACGCTGCTTCAATTTATTTAATAAGAGGGAACAACCTCACTAATGAGTTCATGCCTTTAAGTCTATAAAAAATCTGTATAAGATTTTGAATCTGAAATGATTTATTTATTCACATTTTCTTTTTTTTTACAATGTTTCTTTAGGGTTCATCAATCTTAATGCTTAGAAGAGAAATGAAATATGAACCATATTAAATGGCTATGATATGTTCTCCTTTTATTGAGTATTGGGAAGCTTCTGGATCGATTCTTTTGGAATGAAATAGCAAGGTTCTTTGTGTTCTTTCTTGTGGAGTAGATTATCATGATCGAACATTGTTTCCCTTTATATATATATATATATATATACATAAGCACAAAAAAATCTGAGAACCTTTTTTTTTTAAGAGCAAGAATGAGGGTTTTGGATGTTGCTTTCCACAATGTTAAGTGCTGAAATTTTCTTGTGATATGTTATGTAGTGCTGGAATTTATATGTATATTGTTACAAAATGCTGAAATATTTCATCCATAGGCCGCATATGCTCTTGTACTTGGGTTAAGTGCAGATTTTGCATTCCAAACTGTTTTTGAGAAAAAGTTATATGCAGGTTTTTCATTGTTTTACATTCCAAACTGTTTTGGGAAAGAGTTATATGCAGAATTTTCATTATTTTGAGTACCAAACTGCTTCGAGAGCGAGTTATGTGCAGATTTCTTACTGTTTTGTGCTCCAAACTATTTTGAAAAAGGGTTAGAAGCAGATTTTCCCTGTCTCTATGCCTCAAACTGCTTTGGGAATCGATTGGATACATGTTCTTACTCGTTTAGTGCTCCAAATTGTTTTAAGAATGGAATATATGCAGATTTTTGTTCATTGTGTGCTCTAAGTTATTTTTGGAGATGAGTGTCGGGAAGTATTCATGTCTTTTTAGGATGAACATCCAGGCCTTCTATAAAGCATCTTTAGAAAATATGAAATCGGAAAGGCTGTTGGAGTGAAATCATGACAAGTATTCACATACCTCGCATAAGGTATTTTGGGGAAAGATTAGAGAATTTTCATACGACCAAAATATGAGTTTGCATATGGATTTGAATGTAGTCTTGCTTCCTATAGACTGAAAGAATTTTCTTGGATATCAAGAAGAGTGAAATTGCATTGAATCTTTTTTTATCTCTCTCGCATCGAATGTTGGGTGAGAATAAAAATGAGTTGGAAGCATGCTTAGTTCAAAAGAAATTATGGCAAGTGATAAAATAATTTCATTTTTATTCTTAAATTTTAGTTTCCCTCTCACTAGTTTGAATTTTATATATATATATAAAAAATCACATCAGTTAATGTGATTGGAAAGAAATTTATGAATGGTGTCATGACATTGCAAGTTTAAGAGAGGATATCTTTTTGCTTATATTTTTGCCAACTCTTCAATAATGCGTAGTTGATTTTGAGCTTTTGACAATTTGATTATATGTTTAGCTTGAAATGGGATTAGTGAATTCGATCTGACATAAAACTATTGTGTTGAGAAATATTTTGGATTGTTTAGAAAGAATTTGAGCCTCTTGAGCCTCTTTGCAAAATTTTATCATATGCTTTTGTGAATCTGAAACATCACTAGTTGGGTTATTGGAGACATGTTTTGCTATAAGTTATTGACAGATTTTGAGGTCCTTCCATATTCTCTTGAATCTCGTTTCTTCCCTACTTGCTCAAATCTCATGAAAGAGCAGTATTGGCAATTGTGTTGGAAAGCCTAAGTGGCATTTTTTTTATATATTTTGACTTTTGAGCCTATTTTAGGTTTAATAAAAAAGTGATTTGGTTAACTTGGAAAAATGATACATGTCGCCTTTGAAGTATGGTTTATAATATTTAGGGAAGTGCTTCGAGGTGGAAGGTTTCATGAGTTTGCTTCATGTGAAAGTTTTGTAAGCTGTTATATTATTGGAAATTTTACGAAAGACTTTGGTGAATCATTTTTCCTTGAAGTTTTATTATGTGCTTTGTGAATGTTTTATGATAGAGAATCTCATGAAGCCTTCTTGTTAGAAGATTTTCATGAATTTACCCCACTCCAAATGAAATGAAAAGCACTTGATTTGTCTTATTTTTGCGTCGAAAGAGTTTTGGGTAGATTGATTACATAGAGTTTTATGTGTCGCTTTATATGGGGTTTTATGTAGCCCTTCATTCAAGAGTTTTCATAAGTTACTTTGAGATTTGTAATTTTGGTGAAGTGGATTCGTGTTGGAAAGTTCTCTTCGATGTCTTTTTTGAAACAAATGATATTTCTTATGTAACTTGTCTCTCTTTTATTAATGTTTGCTTCTAAAATGTAAGGTTGGAAGAATGTGATAAGTAGAAAGAGATGTTGTTTTAGTTCTAGTTTTGGGAACTTGAGTTTCCCTTGTTGCTTTGCGCTTGATAGGAAATAGTTTGTGTAGTCGAGTCAGGTTCGTATCAAGTGCTGTGTTTGGATCGTGGGGACAGTAAAATTGCATTTAAACACCTTCTCTCCTATTCATATCATATTGAATGGGAGTGCAGGGTGTCTTAGAGACATGCTCCACTTCGAAGAAGCATGTTCAATAACGAAATGCCAACATTCCATTTATTATTTTAGTTTCCATTTGTTATTTCTAGCATTTTGTCGTATTTCTTTCTTTTCTTTTTCTAGCTTTTGCATTTTTACTAATTTTCTACTCATTGGCATTTTACATTTATGGATTCCTAAATCTTTGGATACATGTACAAATGTCTAAAAGGTTAGAAAAACATTTCTTTTTATCCCCTATAACACTAGTGACATCTAAGGACAAAAATTAAGGACTGTCTTAGATAACATAGACTTAGGGTGCATGCTTCTTATAAGATAGAGACATCAGAACATAGAAAATTTAATCACACTTTTTCCTAGGTTTAGCGTGCCTTAATCTGTTAATAACCGACCAATCGAATCAATCATAATCCAGCTTCTAAAAATATATCAAAATATTTTATTCTTAATCCAACCTTAATTAACGAATATAACTACTAAACTGCAAAATTCAAACCAAATTTAACCGATCCCTTAAACAACCCCTAACCAACCTAAAAATATTAAAAGATGTAGATTAAATTAGGAGAGTAAATCTAAACTAAAATTGTCCCAACATAAAAGACTTATAAAAATCGAAGCTTTAATCAAACCCACTTATAATTAACAACACACTTAGTTTAAAATATCTTTAATATTAAGTCAAGTGAATCAAAACCTAACCTAAACTAAATGAATCATAAAGAATTTATTAAGAGATTTTATTATAACTCAAAGTCTAATAACTCATCTAAAATCCATCAAACTCTTAAAACAATCTTTTAAAATAAATCAACAAACCTCTTAATACAACTATATCAACTTGGTTTTGAGGATGGACTACTCCGAGCTGCGGGGCTAAGTGTCCTAAGGAGGCCTGGTTCCTCGAGCCTAGTGGCACAACGCCACGAACCAGTTGATAGCAAACTTAATTAATCTAACTCCTTAATTGATAATAAACCACCTAATTCATCTTTCTTTCTAATTTATAACCATTGAATAATTCAATCAAATCCTAAAATAAAATTTCTAAAATCAATTCTAAAATACTAATATTTAAACTTAAATTAAAATTTCTCTTTTGACCCTTAACAAATCAAATGAAAGCAATTATAATTAAAACTATCCTATATAGAACCTACCCAAAACTACACACTGTTACACACACTTAGACATATTTGGTCAGGACACGACTACTAGTTTTAGGTTAGGCCAATGCTTTCTTTTGTTGTTCAGTGTTTACTACGTGCGCATGTTCTATAGATGCAATTTTTATATTTCCTGTCAGTTATATCTTTTTATATTTACCTGCATTTCTTTTCTGAATGGAATCTACGCTCATATATATATTTCTCTGTTATATTTTCTTGCGAGGTACATTGGAGCTTAATGATCGGGGACTAAATGAGACCGTTTGCTTATAAGCTTTTAAGTGGCAGCGCCACATACAGTCAGGTATAATTTCTGTAACTTGTAAAGTAATTTTTTTTAATTATATACCGGAAGTGCTTCACATCTCACACTTCTTGTTAATAGGTATTCTAGCATGTTTAGGTAGCCAGCCTTAGGTTAGTTCACTAATGAAGCTTTGGCCCTATAGGTCAAAGCTTGCCCCCTTTCTGTGAGCCCTAGAGACCATTAGGGTCATTTAGGCCTATAAAGTAGGCCACCCATTTGTGCCATTGGGCATCTTTTTTTTCCCACTCGAAGTGGGCATCGCTAGGACTTTGGCCTTCTGGTTTTGGTATGATACCCCCCACCTTCTGTGAGCTGTAGAGACCATTAGGGTCATTTAGGCCTATAGAGTAGGCCACCCATTTGTGCCATTGGGCATCGCTGTTTTTTCACACGAAGTGGGCATGCTAGGATGGTTTGTTATGCGGGTACCTTGCCTAAAGGGTACCCATATGATGTTTATTTACTTTTTTTGTACTCTGAATTTCATGCATGCCTTTGTCTTTACACACCTTACTTCACATTGCACCGCCCTTACATGCATACATTACATCAGTAGACCTAGGGATATTTTGTATCCATTTCATGCATCATACATGGCGTTAGGTATACCCTTTTTGCATATTATAGAGTCACTGATTGAAACCTTTTAAACTACAAATACTTGATTTCCTATGGTAGAGCCTTCCTATCTTTTATACATACAGGACGTTTGATTGTGCTTAGGATGTTAGCTGACAGCTCACTCCAGGCAAGCATAAGTTCAGGTTGTATACCCCTCAGTGTGTCTCCTTTCTTCTGTGTTTTGAGTCTGTCATTTCTCTTAGGGTAGTAATTCGATCTTTGATCTTTTAAACTCAAAATTTAATCATATCTTTATCCATTCAAAAAGGTCTAATCATCATTAAAGATAAATGGAAGAGACTTTTTGGAATATAACTTAGGAACTCTTTTTGTGCACCAAATCAAGAAGTAAATAATATATCGTCCTTAATCGAGAGTTTTCCTAAGTCAAGGCTTAGGATGTAATTAACTACGGGGGCTTGCGCCCGTAGGAAATCGATCCCCACAATCAAATAAACCCCATTCGAGCTGATGTATCGAATGGGGGAAATCTCATTAATTTTGGGTTATGTATATTATTATCCATCGAGGTTGGTAGGTGAAAGCCGCTATCCTCCATGGCTAATCGTATGCATAACTCCATCTGCTCTTCCATCGGCCTACTTGTGTCGATTGTAAAGGCCTACGACCATTTTGTCCTACGGGACAGTGTGATTGTACCCTTTGCATTCGAACCATATGAGTAGAATCCTTTCGGAGACCCACAAATTTCTGGCGACCACGGTGGGACAGGTTTCTCTCTCCATCTTTGGATGTTGTATTATTTACTTCTGTAGGTAATCCTAGTTTGGTGCCTAGTTTGAGTTCCCATTTTTTTGTCCACTATCTTCTCTCAATTCTTTGTGAGAATTATATCTTTTTAATGAATACATATTTAATTAAGATTTTGTGTTTATTAGATATTTTTTTTTAATTCTCGAGTTCAAATCCAGATCAATTTATTTCAAGTTAATCTTATTCAGATCAAAATTTCAATATCTATCAATTCCTAGTTGGAATCCTTTTAGGTTCAATCTCAATTTATATCATTTTAAATAAGAGTCCATATTCTATTTCTTTTGATTACATGATTCATATGCTTGCATAAACCCTAATCTCTATCATCTCTCTTGTTTGAGCTTTTTTAGACTAGATCTTGATTCATATCAGTCCAATAGAAATTCAAATACTATTTTTAATGTAAGGATCCATAAAATTGACATTTGCAAATTATTCAAAGAAAGGAAAAGTTAACTTGAGAAAAGTTTGAGGGTTTGAAATATAAGATAAATTGTTGAGGGAATTTTCTTTAGAGAATAAGTGACTTATTTTCCTTAATGAAAATTTACCTTTTTTTTATTTAAAATATGAAGTAAGTGTTGGTTGACTCATCTAAACACTTAAAGAAGAATATTCATGATAATCCATAAAAAAAGAGTATATCCTCTCCCTCACATCTCTTGTGTGGAATAGTTTTATTTTTAAATTAAAATCTTTGACAAATTGAAATTAAGCTTAAAAATGAAAATTTTCTCTTTTAGCTTGCAATTTGGTATCTTATAGGTATCCTGTGCATATTTATGGATTTATTTCATATTTTTCTCAATCAAGATGTTCATTCTTATCATAGGATCGGGTTTGTTTGTGAATTCTTCCTCCTTACATAAGAGAGTGAGTTTTCTTCTCTTATGTTTGGAAGATAATTTCACAACTGAGAAAATCTTATTTTAGAGATTTAGAAAGGAAGCCAATTACAAGAAAAAAAAAAAGAAATGTGCAATGTTCGCCAAAATTGTTGAAAAGGGCACAAAGTGACCCCAAAAAATGAAAGATGCGCAAAGTGCGCCAAAAACAAAGAGAGGCGCAATGTTCGCCAAAGTTTTTTTTAAATGGGCACAAAGTGGACCTGAGATGAATAAGTAAATGGCTTCCCTTTCTTGTAAATCTTTAAGTCTCGGAAAACCTATGTCCCTTGATTTGTTTGATTCTTAGATTTGAAAATTATGATTTTTGAATTCATAATTCTGCATTGATATTCTATTAGATATAAAAATATTTGTTATGCAAGAAGATTGAGAAGATTCAATTTCTTCTTCTAATTTATATCTTTTTGAATTAGATTTTAATTCAAAAACTACTTTTCTAAGGGAGAGAGCCCAGTTTAGCTTGTAGGGAGCTTAAACTAGGTTAGCAAAATTTAAATCCCTAACCTTTTTGGGTTTAGTGGGAGTCAACTCATTTCTTACTAAAATTTCAAATTTGATCACATATGTCATTTTGATTTGGTCAAAATAATCAAGAGGTAAATCTTTCATTCTTAAAGATAATACCCTTACTCTTTGATAAAAATTCCATTCTTTGAAAATATATGAATTAAACTTCTCTCAATTAATTAGTGGGTATTTGATTTCTCTTAGTGGCACCACTATTGAGTGTGTTTAAATGCCCATCTATTCTTTTGAAAATTTATGTGTGAAAATTTTTGGACCCCAACATTTGATTATAAATCATTCTTATGGACTGATGTGATTCTTCCCTTGATTGCACTTTTCTTTTGGAATCATGGTTGTTTCGAGTTGTGGTTGTTTTGCTTACAAACAACCATTTGGTGTGCATTTTATTCTCTTGATATCTTTATGCCGCCATCTCCTGTTTGGGAGTCACTCTCCCATTCATGTTGTCGTCTTGTTCACTTGCTTGGGAGCTACTATCCCATGCAAGTTGTTAGTTTTGTTCACCTGGTTGGGAGCCACTCTCCCATTCGGGTTGTTGTTTTTGTGCTTGCTTGTTTGGGAGCCACTCTCCCATTCAAATTGTATGTTTTGTTCACTTGTTTGGGAGCCACTCTCTCATTCAGGTTATTATTTCTGTTCACTTGTTTGGGAGCCAATCTCTCATTCAAGTTGTTGATTTTTGTCACCTGCTTGGGAGGAGCCACTGCCCCATTCAGGTTGATCTTTGTTTACTTTTTTGGGAGCCACTATCCCATTCAAGTTGATTTTTCTCACTTGTTTTGGAAGTCACACTTCCATTCGAGTTTTGATTCCATTTCTCAGTTGTGTTCTTTCCCTTGGATCTTTCTACATGTGATTATTCTGTCATGTTCTTCCTCATATTGATATCTTGATGACTTTACCTTGATTTGCATAAGAATATTCATCTTCATTCCATGTCATTCTTCCTCCACGGACAGACCCGTAGGAGAGATTTCTCATTTGATATTTCTGGTGGATTTCTTTGCTCAAGAGATCCCCTTTTGCCACTTCACTTCTTTTTCGCTCTTTGTTCCGCCGTTTTGAATATGGTCAGACGAACATTGAGTAATCCTCATTCATCGTTTCGAATATGGTCAGGTGGATGTTGGATCTTTTTTCTCTCTTTTGCCCTGCTGTTACGAATGTGATCAGGCAGGCATTAGACCTCTTTGGGAAGCTCTTTATTCACTGTTGCGAATATGGTCAGGTGGATATTGAGTTGTTCTCATTCGTCGTTGCGAATATGGTCAGGTGAATGTTGAACCCCCTTTCTTTTACCCTTTATCTCGCTGTTGCGATCTGGTCAGGCAGACATTGGGTTGTCCTCATCCACTGTTGCGATCTGGTCAGGTGGATGTTGGACTTTCATCTTTTGTCCCACCGTTGCGAATATGGTCAGGTGGACATTAGACTTTTGGGAGGGCTCATTATTCGCTGTTGTGAATATGGTCAGGTGGATTTTGAGCCATTCTCATTCGCTATTGCAATCTGGTCAGGCGAATGTTGAACTTCCCTTTCTGGTTGAGAGAGCCCGACAAAGTCCCTGGGAGGCATTCCTCACTACCTTGTCCTCTTCTTATCACCCCAGCATATGCGTCGGGTGATAGTTGAGCATTCCTGTCCTCTTCTTATCACCTCGGCATATGCGTCGGGTGATTGTTGAGTGTACTTTCCTCTTTTGTCTCACCGTTGCGATTTTGGTCAGGTGGATATTAGACTTTCGAAAGGGCTCATTATTCGCTGTTGTGAATATGGTCAACTGGATTTTGAGCCATTCTCATTTACTGTTGCGATCTGGTCAGGTGAATGTTGAACTCCCCTTTCTGGTTGAGAGAGCCCGACAGAGTCCCTGGGAGGCATTCCTCACTACTCTTTCCTCTTTTGTCCCACCGTTGCGAATATGGTCAGGTGGATATTAGACTTGTCAGGTAAACATTGGGTCATCCTCATCTGCCATTGCGAATATGGTCAGGTGGATGTTGGATCACTTTTTCCTTCTGTTCTGCTGTTTCGATCTGGTCAGGCAGACAGTCGATTGCTTACTCTACTCTTGTTCACTATTTCGATCTGGTCAGGTGAGCACTAAGTTTTTCCACATTCATTGTTTCGATCTGGTCAGGTGAATGTGGGGCGTTTCACTTTTTCCTTCTGTTCTGCTGTTTCGATCTGGTCAGGCAAATAGTTGATTCTTTACTTACTCTACTATTGTTCACTATTTTGATCTGGTCAAGTGAGCACTGAGTTTTCCACATTCACTATTTTGATCTGGTCAGGTGAATGTGAGACGTTTCTCTTTTTACATCTGTTCTGCTATTTCAATCTAGTCAGGCAGACAGTCGACTCTTTACTTACTCTACTCTTGTTCACTGTTTCGATCTGGTCAAGTGAGCACTGAGTTTTCCCCATTCACTGTTTCGATCTGGTCAGGTGAATGTGGGGCGTTTCTCTTTTTCCTTCTGCTCTGCTGTTTCGATTTGGTCAAGCAGACAGATGATTCTTTTCTTGCTCTTGCTCGTTGTTTCGAATATGGTCAAACGAGCCTTGAGTTTTTCTCCATTCACTGTTTCGATATGGTCAGGTGGATGTGAGACCCCCTTTTCCTCACTATTCTGCTGTTGCGATGTGGTCAGGCAGAAAGATGATTTCCTTATCTTTGATTGTTCTCCCTCATTACTTCCCTTTTGTTATTACTCTATGATATTTGCTATAGTTTTCAAATGATGATTGAATTCCTTCTCCTCGCATTGCCTTAGACATATGCTCTAGGCGATCGTTGAGTCTACTTTAGTTCTTTATATCACTACTTCGATTTTGCTCATGTGAGCTTATGATCTCTACCCCTTCTATTCTGCTATTGTGATGAGGCAGATAGTTGAGCTTCTTCTCTTGGCTCTTTCTCACTATCCTAGTTTAGTTAAGTGAGCATTGAGTATTCTTCGTTCGTTATTTCGATTTGGTCAGACGAATGTTAGATTTCTTTCTCTCTTCTGTCCCACCATGTTTGCATGATTGGGTGAGCATTATATGAATGAATGATTGTTATATGACTGTATGATCATTTGCATGATTTGAGGACTATTGTATGATTATGTGGGCATATGATTGAGTGACTATTGCATAATCATGTGAATCATTGTATGATTATATGATTGCCATATGATTATTACATTATTGTTTGTTTATCGTGTGGTTTGATAATCATTATGTAACTAAATAATTATTATGCGATAATGTGAGTATTATATGGTTGTGTTTATGATTTGCTTATGTGTTATTAAATGACCGCATCACTATTGCATGATAAGATAGTTGCATTATTGTGTGATCATGATTAAGATTGGTTGATTGTGTAAGTGCATGACCATCGCATAGTTTGTTATTGACCACTACACGATTATTTACTTACTATTATGTGGTTTGGTAGGATTGGATATTTATCGTATACATATTGCATGGTTGTGTGGCTACTATGTGATGGTATGGTTGTGATATGCCTTGATTATTGCTATGTGATTAGTGTATTATGACACGAATGCATGATAATTGCTTGAGTATACGATGTTATGTGAATGTATGACTATTGAGTGATTTGATAATGGTTGTATGAATGAATAATCATCCCATTATTATATGTTTGCATGATCACTGTGTGATTGTATGTTCATAACATGGTGGGACACTTGTTGCATGATTGTTGTGTGATTGTATGTTTCTTGATTCTCAAACTATCGTAGGAATGCATCTTCCTAGCGAGCCTTTCTGTTTGATTGTAGGATTGCATCTTCCTAGTGAGTCTTTCTGTTTGATTGTAGGATCGCATTTTCCTAGCGAGTCTTTCTATTTGATCGTAGGATTGTAACTTCCTAGCGAGCCTCTTTGGTTGATCGTAGGATTGCATCTTCCTGGTGCATCTCGTTCAGGGTTGTTGGATTGTATCTTCTTAGAGATAAGGAGGTCAACGCCAACACGTGCGATTCACCCATTGTTCACCGTACCTATTAGGGTTGTGTTTGTTGACCTCGTTTTTGTTCCGATTTGCCCTCGGGCGCATTTGTTCGAGTTTATCGAGCCTTATCGAGCTTGATTCAACCCGAATCGGCGTTGATTTGAGATTGATTTGTATTGGATCGATTTGGCTGAGTCAAGGCGAGCTCGAGTTAACTCAAGTTAAGTCGAATTAGATTTGATTCGAATCTGAATTCATCTCAATGGGTTTATTTTAATTCCGATTACACACCATCTAGAGAAAAATAGAAAATACAACTAAAAATCCATCCAAAGAAATACAACAAAACAATAACAAACACAAAAATATTAACTAGAAAAACAAATATCAATGTTACAGAAAACATTTTTATTTAAGCATTCAAATCAATCACACAGTGCCTTGTTCTTAATGCACTGAAAGTATCAAAGGCTAAAGGTTCTGATTTCGTCAAAGCCCTAAGCCTGTTGCCGCAGAAATTGCAGTCGCGTGATGCTCTCATTTTAGCCTAAGGCAGAGAGGTTTTAGAAAAAAAAAAAGAACAACACAGTTCTGTCTTGGTGTATAGAGGAAAAAGAGCAAACAGATGCTCAGTTGAGCGGGCGGCAGAGGCGGAAGAGGAAGGCTCTTTTGTTCGGCTAGGTTAGTTGTTTCGCCCCACTGGGACCTGCTCGGTCTCTCTCTCTCTCGCTCAGCTTTCTTTGGAGGGCGAATGCCCCACTCTCCCCCTCTCGTCTCTTTTACTCGCAAAGCCCTAGCCGCCGGCCTCAAGGCAGAAGGCCGAACCCGTGGCTTTGTCCGACCCCGAGGCCGCCTCCATATCCGGTTCTCGGTTTCGCGTTGCAAGACCGAGCCTATGACCCATCTTCCATGCCCAGGTTTTCCTTATCTTGAGCTGATGGAGCAAAGGCTTCTCCTATTTCTCTACCGTGGATTTTAGCAGATAAGTTTCCTTCCCAAATAGTTTGGGTTTTTGCAATTTATTTGCATATATGTTACGGCCCATTAGATTTCAAGATAGGGATCTAAATTTGTTTAATATTTCCCTGGTTTAATATTTTATTGGAAATTTTGATTGCACTGATCCCATGCTGTAATGTATCTGCATGATGGAGAAATGGGTTGTCCCTCTCGAGTATATATTCATTTTTACCTAGGTTTGTAAAACAAACAATGAATTTTAAGTAGATTACTGTATTAAAGTTTCCAACTTTAGATAAAGCTCATGGATCCGGCATCTGTTGGTCGTTTTCATGGAAGGTATTGTGTGGATAATTTATGTGACTTAGATCGAGTAGGTGTGAAGATCATGTCTTTCTTAAAAGTTTGTTTTGTACCATTTTTTTGAGAGTTTCCTACCACGTGGTTGACGAAATGGCTCAAAGAAAAGCCATGGTTGTTTTACTTGCAGTAAAGCTCTACATAACTATCTTCTTTATATGAAAGTGTCATCGATGCATTGCTTAAAGTATATAAACTGATTTGATGTTTGTTGTAGCAAGCTGGATGGCCCATTACCAACTCGTTAACAGCCTGTCATCAACTTACTTTACCCACCTGATTTTAGCTGTTGTAGTTTGTCTCGATATTTTTTTTTCTCAGGCTACGGTACACTCCAATACGAAACTTAGCATCTGAATATTCACAGCTTATGAGTTACCTTACCACCTACTAATCTCTACTTGGATATGAGAAAATGCTGCTATCATTTATTTAAGAGAGGAACAAACCTCACTAATGAGTTCATGCCTTTAAGTCTATAAAAATCTGTCATAAGATTTTGAATCTGAATTGATTTATTTATACACATTTTCTATTTTATTTACAATGTTTCATTTAGTGATTCATCATCTTTAGTGCTGACAGAATATGAACCATATTAAATGGCTAAGATATGTTCTCCTTTTATTGAGTATTGAGAAGTTTCTGGATCGATTCTTTTGGAATGAAATAGCAAGGTTCTTTGTGTTCTTTCTTGTGGAGTAGATTATCATGATCGAACATTGTTTCCCTTTATATATATATATATATATATACATAAGCACAAAAAAATCTTTTTTTTTTTTTTTGAGAAAAAGTTATATGCAGATTTTTTCATTGTTTTACATTCCAAACTGTTTTGGGAAAGAGTTATATGCAGAATTTTCATTATTTTGAGTTCCAAACTGCTTCGAGAGCGAGTTATGTGCAGACTTCTTACTGTTTTGTGCTCCAAATTATTTTAAGAATGGAATATATGCAGATTTTTGTTCATTGTGTGCTCTAAGTTATTTTTGGAGATGAGTGTCGGGAAGTATTCATGTCCTTTTAGGATGAACATCCAGGCCTTCTATAAAGCATCTTTAGAAAATATGAAATCGGAAAGGCTGTTGGAGTGAAATCATGACAAGTATTCACACACCTCGCATAAGGTATTTTGGAGAAAGATTAGAGAATTTTCATACGACCAAAATATGAGTTTGCATATGGACTTGAATGTAGTCTTGCTTCCTATAGACTGAAAGAATTTTCTTGGATATTAAAAAGAGTGAAATTGCATTGAATCTTTTTTTTATCTCTCTCGCATCGAATGTTGGGTGAGAATAAAAATGAGTTGGAAGCATGCTTAGTTAAAAAGGAATTATGGCAAGTGATAAAATAATTTCATTTTTATTCTTAAATTTTGGTTTCTCTCTCACTAGTTTGAATTTTATATATATATATATAAAAGTCACATCAGTTAATGTGATTGGAAAGAAATTTATGAATGGTGTCATGAGATTGCAAGTTTAAGAGAGGATATCTTTTGCTTATATTTTTGCCGACTCTTCAATAATGCTTAGTTGATTTTGAGCTTTTGACAAATTGATTATTTGTTTAGCTTGAAATGAGATTAGGGAATTCGATCTGACATAAAACTATTGTGTTGAGAAATATTCTGGATTGTTTAGAAAGAATTTGAGCCTCTTGTGCCTCTTTGCAAAATTTTATCATATGCTTTTGTGAATCCGAAACATCACTAGTTGGGTTATTGGAGACATGTTTTGCTATAAGTTATTGACAGATTTTGAGGTCCTTCCATATTCTCTTGAATCTCGTTTCTTCCCTACTTGCTCAAATCTCATGAAAGAGCAGTATTGGCAATTGTGTTGGAAAGCCTAAGTGGCATTTTTTTTATATATTTTGACTTTTGAGCCTATTTTAGGTTTAATAAAAAAGTGATTTGGTTAACTTGGAAAAATGATACATGTCGCCTTTGAAGTATGGTTTATAATATTTAGGGAAGTGCTTCGAGGTGGAAGGTTTCATGAGTTTGCTTCATGTGAAAGTTTTGTAAGCTGTTATATTATTGGAAATTTTACGAAAGACTTTGGTGAATCATTTTTCCTTGAAGTTTTATTATGTGCTTTGTGAATGTTTTATGATAGAGAATCTCATGAAGCCTTCTTGTTAGAAGATTTTCATGAATTTACCCCACTCCAAATGAAATGAAAAGCACTTGATTTGTCTTATTTTTGCGTCGAAAGAGTTTTGGGTAGATTGATTACATAGAGTTTTATGTGTCGCTTTATATGGGGTTTTATGTAGCCCTTCATTCAAGAGTTTTCATAAGTTACTTTAAGATTTGTAATTTTTGTGAAGTAGATTCGTGTTGGAAAGTTCTCTTCGATGTCTTTTTTGAAACAAATGATCTTTCTTATGTAACTTGTCTCTCTTTTATTAATGTTTGCTTCTAAAATGTAAGGTTGGAAGAATGTGATAGGTAGAAAGAGATGTTGTTTTAGTTCTAGTTTTGGGAACTTGAGTTTCCCTTGTTGCTTTGCGCTTGATAGGGAATAATTTGTGTAGTCGAGTCAGGTCCGTATCAAGTGCTGTGTTTGGATCGTGGGGACAGTAAAATGGCATTTAAACACCTTCTCTCCTATTCATATCATATTGAATGGGAGTGAACAGTGTCTTAGAGACATGCTCGACTTCGAAGAAGCATGTTTAATAATGAAATGCCAACATTAAATTTTTTATTTTAGTTTCCATTCGTTCTTTCTAGCATTTTGTCGTATTTCTTTCTTTTCTTTTTCTAGCTTTTGCTTTTCTACTAATTTTCTACTCATTGGCTTATTTCATTTATGGATTCCTAAATCTTTGGATACAAGTACAAATGTCTAAAAGGTTAGAAAAATATTTCTTTTTATCCCCTATAACACTAGTGACATCTAAGGACAAAAATTAAGGACTGAGTCTTAGATAACATAGACTTAGGGTGCATGCTCCTTATAAGATAGAGACATCATAACATAAAAAATTTAGTGACACTTTTTCCTAGGTTTAGCGTGCCTTAATCTGTTAATAACCAACCAATCGAATCAATCATAATCCAACTTCTAAAAACGTACAAAGGCATTGGATTCATCAAATGAAAGTACCTCCGGAAGGAAACTTGTCGAGCAATCACTTATGGAGAAATAAAATCTGATGATGAAGATAAAGAAATATATGAAGCTAACACTTATGATAACCAACCAGTAGAAGCCAAGCCTGCACCAGAAGGATATAGCTGCGTACGAAGGCATTGGATTCATCAAATGAAAGTACCTCCGGAAGGAAACTTGTCGAGCAATCACTTATGGAGAAATAAAATCTGATGATGAAGATAAAGAAATATATGAAGCTAACACTTATGATAACCAACCAGTAGAAGCCAAGCCTGCACCAGAAGTCAAAACATTTTATTCTTAATCTAACCTTAATTAACGAATATAACTACTAAACTGCAAAATTAAAACCAAATTTAACCGATCCCTTAAACAACCCCTAACCAACCTAAAAATCTTAAAAGATGTAGATTAAATTAGGAGAGTAAATCTAAACTAAAATTTGCCCAACATAAAAGACTTATAAAAATCGAAGCTTTAATCAAACCCACTTATAATTAACAGCACACTTAGTTTAAAATACCTTTAATATTAAGTCAAGTGAATCAAAACCTAACCTAAACTAAATGAATCATAAAGAATTTATTAAGAGATTTCATTATAACTCGAAGTCTAATAACTCATCTAAAATCCATCAAACTCTTAAAATAATCTTTTAAAATAAATCAACAAACCTCTTAATACAACTATATCAACTTGGTTTTTAGGATGGACTACTCCGGGCTGTAGGGTTAAGTGTCCTAAGGAGACCTGGTTCCTCGAGCCTGGTGGCACAACGCCACGAACCAGTTGATAGCAAACTTAATTAATCTAACTCCTTAATTGATAATAAACCACCTAATTCATCTTTCTTTCTAATTTATAACCATTGAATAATTCAATTAAATCCTAAAATAAAATCTCTAAAATCAATCCTAAAATACTAATATTTAAACTTAAATTAAAATTTCTCTTTTGACCCTTAACAAATCAAATGAAAGCAATTATAATTAAAATTATCCTATATAGGACCTACCCAAAACTACACACTGTTACACACACTTAGACTTATTTGGTCAGGACACGACTACTAGCTTTAGATTAGGCCAATGCTTTTCTTTTGTTGTTCAGTGTTTACTATGTGCGCATGTTCTATAGATGCAATTTTTATATTTCCTGTCAGTTCTATCTTTTTATATTTACCTGCATTTCTTTTCTGAATGGCATCTATGCTCATATATATATTTCTCTATTATATTTTCTTGCGAGGTACATTGGAGCTTAATGATCGGGGACTGAACGGGATCGTTTGCTTATAAACTTTTAAGTGGAAGCGCCACATACAGTCAGGTATAATTTATGTAACTTGTAAAGTAATTTTTTTTAATTATATACCGAAACTGCTTCACATCACACACTTCTTATTAATAAGTATTCTAGCATGTTTAGGTAGCCAGCCTTAGGTTAGTTCACTAACGAAGCTTTGACCCTATAGGTCAAAGCTTGCCCCCTTTCTGTGAGCCCTAGAGACCATTAGGGTCATTTAGGCCTGTAGAGTAGGCCACCCATTTGTTCCATTGGGCGTCGTTGTTTTCCCACACAAAGGGGCATCGCTAGGACTTTGGCCTTCTGGTTTTGGGTATGATACCCCCCCCCCCACCTTCTGTGAGCCATAGAGACCATTAGGGTCATTTAGGCCTGTAGAAAAGGCCACCCATTTGTGCCATTGGGCATCGCTATTTTCCCACACGAAGTGGGCATGCTAGGATGGTTTGTTGTACGGGTACCTTGCCTGGAGGGTACCATTAGGGTGTTTATTTACTTTTTCTGTACTCTGAATATCATGCATGCATTTGTCTTTACACACCTTGCTTCACATTGCACCGCCCTTACAAGCATACATTACATCAGTAGACCTAGGGATATTTTGTATCCATTTCATGCATCATACATGGCGTTAGGTATACCCTTTTTGCATATTATAGAGCACTGATTTAAACCTTTTAAACTACAAATCCTTAATTTTCTAGGGTAGAGCCTTCCTATCTTTTATACATACAGGGCATTTTATTATGCTTAGGATGTTAGCTGGTATCTCACTCCAGGCAATCATAAGTTCAGGTTGTATACCCCTCGGTGTGTCTCCTTTCATCTGTGTTTTGAGTCTGTCATTTCTCTTAGGGTAGTAATTCGATCTTTGATCTTTTA
>NW_021318580.1:574284-577929 GCF_001605985.2 Dendrobium catenatum | reverse complement strand
CTAAACTAAGGCTAGCATGTATTTTCTTCATTTTTCTATATGATTCATGCATGTGTTCAGAAACTTCAAAAAGTTCAACATAAGTTAAGTCACATACATCTGACTGATCAAGATTGTCGACCATTAAGCATAGATTATTGACTTCCTCTTCCTTTTCTATTTCTAATGAGTCTGAAGCTTAGTCTGCCCAAAAAGGTCGTTGGAACTTCTTCTTGCCCTTCTTCATAAATAGTTTCTCCTCTACCTTCTCTTTGCTAGGATTGACTTTGAGTTTTGGGAAATCCATCTTTATATGACCAGGTTTTCTGCACTCATAGCAAATAATTTCATTTGAAACCTTGGCATTTCTATTGAATTTACCTCTATTCCACTGTTGGCGTCTCTTCTACTTCCTCTTCAGAAAGCTTAGGAATTATCTAGTCATCAATGCGATGTTGTCTTCATCCTCAGGTTGTGAGTGTTCACTCTCATACTCTTACACATTAAGTGCTATGTTTTTCTCCCTTCGTGGTTCAATTGCATCAACCTTTCTTTGGCTAACTCCTTACTCGTAAGCATTAAGCGAACCAAGAAGATTGTCAATAGAGTAAATGTTTAAATCCTTAGACTCTGTAATTGCAGTAATTTTAGCATCATATGCAGTAGGTAAGCAACGAAGAATTTTATTAACCATTTCAGTATTTGTTAACTCCTTACCCAATGCATGTAAAGAGGTGACTATTTGTGTGAATCTTGTGTACATATCAGAAATAGATTCATTTAGTTTCATGCAAAATAGTTCATAATCATGCAACAAGATATTAAGCCTAGATTGCTTAACCTCATTATTCCCTTCATATGTTATACAAAGTCTATCCCATATATCCTTTTCCACTTTTGCAAGTGGAAACCTGCATGTAGTCTTCTGATTTTAAAGCACAAAAGAAACTATTCAAGCATTTGGAGTTAAGTTGTGCTAAGTCGCGTTCTTCTATTGTCCAGTCTACAAAAGGTGTTTCAACTCTAACTCCGTCAACTAATCTAGTTGGTTTTGTATATCCTTCCTGGAGTAAGATCCACATACGATAATCAAGTGACTGTAAAAAGTTGACATGCGAGTTTTCCAAAAATCAAAATGTATATTGTCAAATAGTGGAGGTCTAGTTATAGAGTAACCCTCAGGTGTGTTTCGTTTTATAAATGTAGCTATCTACGTTAATAAAAAAGTAGTCTAAACTTATGATTTTAAAATAATGCTATGATACCACTTGTTGAAACTCGTTCACTATGAATTACGTTGTTAAACCTAAGTTTTTATCCAACGGCGAACCAAGAGGGGGGTGAATTGGTATTTTAAAAATTAATCCCTCTTTTGAGTATTTTAAATTGAAATTAAACTTTAATGAATTTTGTAAAAATAGTTTTTTTTTTAACCACAGTTTTAAAATAGTAAATCACAAAAATAAGAAAAAGTAGCAGAAAAATATTGACACCAGATTTATAGTGGTTCGGTCAAAACCAGACCTACATCCACTCACCGGAGGCACCTTCCGAGTATTGCACTAATTCCACTAGTGACTCTCCTTTTTCACCCACAGTAAGGCGGAGAAGCCTTTACAAAACTCTTTTCACCACTACCCGGTGCGACAGAGAACCATCATCCTTTTACACTATCCCTAGTGCTGGTAGAGAACCGTCTGTCCTTTCACACTCCTCCGATATCGGTAGAGAACCGTTCATGCTTTCACACTCTCCTAGTGTGGGCAGAGAACCCCTCGTCCTTTCATACTCTCCTAGTGTGGGAAAAGAACTCGCGGCTGTTCACACTCTCCAAGGGTCGGCAGAGAACCAGATCTCCTTGACAGATCTTCTCACAAGAATTCTAGAAGGAAGAAAGAAAAGAGTGAAGTAATCCAAAATCATAAGTAGAGAATCTTACCTTTAAAAATAAGGTGAAGCCTTCACGCTCCAGTAGTAAAATTCTTCTTTGAATGCTCTCTCAAACTCTCTCCTTGACTCTTCTTTTAATAGGCACGAAGATCAATGAGCAAAAAGATTGGGTGGAAGTAAAAATTGGACCTTATATAGGAGAGACAAGAAAATCCTTCCAAAAACTATAAATATTCAAGTCAACACGAAATGGATCGTCCCGTACGATCGTGGAGCATCCTGTATGATTTTACTTAAAGTGTCGGAAATGATCCTAATGAATATTGGTATGAACTATGTTCGTACACAATCATCGTCCCGTATGAACTAGGTTCGTCCGGACGAACAGTTATTTCATTCGATTCCCAAATTACCACAGGATGTAACCAACTTACTTAAGTCAGTTCCCATCGTCCTGGGACAAACAGGACTTCATCTGGACAAAATTTTTATATAGGGCAACTTGTCCTGGCACAATTATGAATTTTGTCTGAACGAAATTTTTACAGAGAAGACTTCGTCCGGGGACGAATTGGATTTTGTCTGGACAAAATTTTACAGAGCCCAAGTCGTCCTAGCACGATTATAGATTTTGTCTGAAAGAAATTTTTACAGAGAAGACTTTGTCCGGGGATGATTTGGATTTCATCTGGATAAAATTTTTACATGTCCTAACTCATCCTTGGATGAAAATAATTTCGTCCTGGACGATCAGGACTTAGAAAAATTTTCTCCAACTCCTGTTCTCATTGCTCTTACTAGGAGATAACTGACCTAATCATTCCGTATGAACTAGGTTCGTCCCATACGATCAGTATAAATTTTGTAAGATCTCCTTAAGTGTGTGTGTTTGTGTGTTTTTATTCACTCAATTACAATTACTTCCTCTCAATTTAAAGAACAATTTAAAGCTTCAATTTACAAAGTATTGTATGCTGAATTTGATTTGAAGTCTTCATAGTTTGGAGTTCGATTTTTCTGAAATGTTAGTACATACAATAGCAAAAAAAAATCTTCCAAAAAGTGTTAGGAGATAACTACACATAAAACTATAATATTTGGAATCATCAAAACTATACAAATTGCAAGAATGTAAAACATGCAAATTCCAACTCTCTTAACATAATCTTCTTGTACGAATAGAGAAAATGAAACATAACGTAATGGATGAGATCGGGAATATATTGTACGATGTGTTTATAAAATTTGAATGGTTTATTTGAACGACTGTTTATTTTGAACTTGACATGACAAGTTTTGAACTGATCATATTATACAAACATGGATCATACTGTACCAGCAGTGATGGCTGACTTGGAGGATCTTGAAAGATATTATGAAAAGAAATGCGTTTAATTTTTTTTAAAGAACTCTTGGAGAGGAACTTGATAGAAGGAGGAACTCTGACAGGCAGCCTTTGAGAAGAAAATCATGTTTTATGAAAGGAAGGAGAAGGTAAGCTTGAGCATGAGGGAGAAGTACTATGAGGGGATCACACAAATACTCCGGGCTAGCGGCATCCTTGCTCCTCTCGTGTCCTTGGTGAGTCTTTTGGGAGCTATCTAGGGAGAGAGGCTTCTTAGTCTAGTCCTCAAGGTTCTCTACCTTCTCCAAGAGGGAGAAAAAAGGAGCTGAGGTTTTTTCCCTTCTCCGGGAGGGAGAAAAATGAGTAAAAGTCAGGTGTCATCACTGGGAGGGTGACATAGCATTTGGCACTATACCGCATCGAAGGTTTTG